>NW_005842671.1:866662-886598 GCF_000455745.1 Alligator sinensis | reverse complement strand
TGCCACATGCAAGCTTTCCCCCCTTTTCCCCCCTCCCCGCTGCCATGTCCGATTAATAGAGTATTCTGGCTTGTAGAATGCCAGATAATAGGGATTTTACTGTAATAAGTATTCCAGTATCTCAGTATAAATTACACTGTAGCTCAGTAGCTAGGTTAACATCTCAGTATTCTTAGATTATTAATGTAATATATACATAAAAAATATATGGATATGGATATGTACAATGGGGTTAGTTTGATCCAGAATAAATACTAATGATTTTTTTTATGCAGAAAGCTGAAATGCTATTCTCCAGTTAATGTATTAATGCATTAAAGCTGCTGGAAATCTTAAATAAATGTCCTCATGAAATACTAAAAATAAAAATATATAGAAATATTCATTTTCAAAAGTCTGTGTGTAATATTATTGGCTCCTAATTTTCTAGTTATAAGCCACATAGCTAAGTACAGTACACAACATCATTTGTAATTAGCCGATTCTTTCCTGGATAACATTGTTCCAGGTTCAGTCTGTTTCTTTTATTTGATGCTACTGGGAAGAATTTAATGGGTGATATAGGCTTCCCATGTTTTTTCTTGAAGGTCTTCCTCTGATTATGGTGCAGTAGTCCTACATGCTTGTTTCACCAAGAACTAAATGTTATATACCTACACTTCCTGAAGGCTTTCGATGTAGTAGCCCATGATATCCTTGTGGGAAAAAGTGGAAGATTGTGGGTTCAGTTGCTCAATGGTTCACTGGGTGGGAAACTGGCTACAGGGCAGGACCCAGAGAGTTCTCATGAATGGATCTGTGTTGTCCTGGCACTAAGTACCCAGTGGTGTCCCTCAGGGGTCCATGCTTGAATCGGTGTTTTTTAACATCTTTATTAATGATTTGGATAGGGGAGTGAAAAGCTCGCTGGCCAAGTTCATGGATGACACCAAGATATGGGGCAGTGTGGTCAGAAGATAGGTTGCAGATATAGGCGGACCTGCACAGGCTCAAGAGTTGGACAGACCAGAAGTAGATAAGTTTAACATTTCCACATGTAAGGTGCTCCATCTGGGGGCAAACAACCCTCAACATACATACAGACTCAGTGGTGACAGTTTGACTTGCACCACAGCCAAAAGGGACCTAGGGGTAATGATTGACCATCATATGAATATGATCTATCAGTGGAAGGTGGTGGTCAGCAGGGCAAACAGCATGCTGGCATGCATCCAAGGATGCATCTCGTGTAAAATTAAGGAAGTGATACTCCCACTGTACTCAGCATTGGTGAGACCGCAGTTGGAGTACTGCATCCAGTCCTGGGTGCCGCACTTCAATAAGGAGGTGGAAAAACTTGAGAGGGTCCAGAAAAGAGCCACCTGTATGATCAGGGACTTGCAAGGCAAGCCATATGAAGAAAGGCTGAGGGACCTGGGCCTCTTTAGCATAAAGAAGAGAAGGTTGAGAGGGGACTTGATAGCAGCTTACCATTATATCAGAGGAGTGCATCAGGAGCTTGGTGAACAACTGTTCAGTAGGGCACACCTGGCAAAGACCAGGATCAATGGATACAAACTCCTGGAAGGACACTTCAGGCTTAATACCAGGGAAAACTACTTCAGTCAGGGTGTCCAGACTGTGGAATAAACTCCCTCCAGAAGTGGTGCATTCACCTACCCTGGAGGCTTTCAAGAGAAGACTAAACAGTCACCTTTCTGGGGTCACCTAACCCCAGCTGTCTTCCTGCCTAGACCCAGGGGGATGGACCTGATGATCTGCAAGCTCCCTTCCAGCCCCTAACAATCTATGAATACACTGGTGAGAAAGATCACCACTCAAAGATATTAGAGTATGGTGCCGAAGAAACTGATTATCCTTCCAAATGCGAAGAGCTCTCTGTATGTACTGGGGCAGGTTTTAGGGAGAAGTGGGGGGCAGCGGCACTGAGACTTCTGATAGAGAAGGCAGTCTCTAAGTCTCCTGCCACATGTTACACTTAAGACATAATTAACCAGCTAATCCTGTCTTTAGTTGTGACCCAGTCAATCAATTAATGCTGTGATGAAATAAGGAACCAACCAAAGTTATTACACATTTTTAAAGAGCTGATCACAGCTCCTAGCTTTGGGGGCACATCATGGGAGCCAACATGGTGCACCCCTACAGCTGGGAGCCCTATCAACAGAGACAGCTTTCAGCCATGGGATCTTGTTACTTGCCAGTGGAGTGGGAGCCCAGATCATGATCCTGTGCTCTCCCTGCACTGACACTAAGACATAATGGGGTCTGATATGTAGCATGGCAGGAAGTGCAATTGTGTGGATTGTGCATGAGATCTCATTGCACCTTTACCTGCACGTCTGGCAGAGGCTCTACTTGGGTTAGTCTCTTCTTTTCTGTCCATTCTCTTGACCTGGTCATAACTTCTCTATTAACCTTCTGCCTCTTTTTCACCCTATTGTGAATGATAAATCTTTGAAGGAGGGAATGGTGATAGATGAGGATTTCCTAGAGATAGTGGAATCTCCTCACTTGATTTTCATTTCTTAAGAAGCTTTTGGATACAAAGGGAATTTTCTATCCAATTTAAGTTGTGGAGTATAAAGTTAATTCACCAGGCATGATGTCTGGCACATCTATGACTGATGTTTATAGGAGGTGAGTATTTATATCTTCCATAGATGTCTTCTGGAGTTCTGCACCGTGAAAATTAGGTCCTCAAACTGCAGGGCTCCTCCAAAACAGTCCAATTTATCACAAACAGTCTCGAATTGTGAATAAGAGCCTGGCTTCACTGAAGTCCCATAGACTTCATCTATACAAATTGTCGTAGCTGTAATGTGCATAAAACTATACCTCCTGGGAAAATATCCATATATGATACAGCTACACAAAGACCAGCAAAATCTGTGTCTAATACTACCTTTAAATCTATGGGCATTTATACACACACTTTTTGAGCCTGCAATGTTCCAGAGATCCACCGCTTTGGGGAAGACATTTAATCAAGTCTGTTGCATTTTGAAGCAAGTTTAAGAACTGCTCCATTTGCACAATGAGTGGAAAGGGTTATTCAAATAATATTTTTCTTTATGTTAGTATCTACAGTATTTACCTTAAAAATATTATATTCCTCTTCAGTACTCATTAGAAAGTTTATATTTCTAATATACCTTCATAAAAGATTTAGTTACACCATTTTCCTCAATGATATGAAGACTGGGAAAACAAATGGGACAGTACCTGGTGCCAGAAGCTGCCATATGTTCATAAAACATATTAGTTTTTGCAATGAAGATGCCTTAAATAAAAGTACAAGAAAGTCTAGGATGTGGATTGATTTTTCATTATGGTATCTTTTAAATACCCATTTATTTCTGCCGTTCCAGATCACTGAATTGGTTTATTCTTATCTTTAGGAGCTGATGCAGAATGTTTTCTGTCAGGTTTTAATTTCAGCCACAGAGAATAAGTTAACTAGAATTGGAAAACATATTCACTATAAATTGTGAATTTATGACCATTTTTAGTTTATATGATGGTGGTATAAAAGTGGAGAAAAGCAAACATGACTTTTCTTTGGAAAATTTGTGTTCATTAATGTGAAACTCAAAATGGAATCTGGAAAGTGTAAAACCAGAGCCAAATCCTATTTCATCTTTATGTGCCTAAGTGGTATTTACCTACCCAAGTAAGAGCTGTTCTGTGGGGGAACAGCATTACCCAGCTGTTCACATAACTACCATATGTTAAAACTCTTCTATCTTTCAGCCCAGTGCCTTACTAGTTACAGCACACACCTAGAGAATGGGATAGTCAAGTTTCTGATCCCCCTTCCTGCCCTATGGGCTTCCTATTCATAAATCATTAGGCTAAGCAGCCCCTAATTCCTTCCTTGAGGCTGGCACACAAAGCAGCAAAGAGCAAAAGATATATGGAACCGAAGGCCAGATCCAGACACACTGGCACATATGGTTTGTGGTTCTGAAAACCTTTTCGCAGCACCATAAACCACACATGTTGCATATTAAACCATGCATAGTGCTGCCAATTTTCATCACTGGAGCAAAATTTGCTACCAGCATTTCCCAGGGAGCTACTTGCTCCCCCATCTCTGCTCTGTAATGCCCCCACACTGAGGCACTCTGTGCCCCAGCCAGCCATTGGGTGGCTGGCTGGGGTGCAGTGTGCCTTGAGACAGGCAAACACACAACCCTTCTCTCCCTCTCCACATGCTGCAGAGCCCAAACCCTGAGGCACCCAGTGCCCCAGCATCCCTGGGCTGGCTGCCCCCTTGTCTCCACATGCCTCAGCATGGGGGCTCTCCTGCAGAGCTCCTGCACTAAGGCTTATGGAGATGGGGGAGCAGGAAGCCCTAGGCTGTGTTCCCCCATCTCAAGGCAAACTGCACCCCTACCAGCCAGAGAGTGGCTGGCTGGGGTGTAAGGTGCCTCAGCATGGGGGCTTTACAATGTGCTTAGATGGAAGATCAGACAGTCCCAAGCTGCCTGCTCCCCTGTCTCCACATGCCACTCCCCAGTTGGTGGAAGCACAGGGTGCCTCAGTGCAGGGGCTGCCTGCTGGCTAGCCCCATACTGAAGCACCCCATGACCCAGCCAGCCCCCCCTGCAGCAAAAGGAGCAGTGGGGTAATGTGTCCCACTGCAATCTCATGAGCGGGGTAGTGCTCTACAGCACAAAGTAGCAGCACAAATTTGTGCTGCTACTATTTGACTAATTGTGCTGCTGCAAATACACTCCCCTGCTTTTGTGGGCACGGCCAAGAAGGGCAGAATAGGGGTCAGCGGATATGTCTACACATGCTATTACTGTACATGAATAAACTCTGGAGCTTATAACTATGGAGTTAATTGCTCCCTGGCACGCTGTTTGAATGTATGCCCAGAAGCAATTCGCTCTGGAGCAATAAACTCCAGAGCTTTTTCATTCACAGCACGTAGAGCTCAGTCGGAGCAGCCTGGCTGGCAGGGGGCACTTAGGATCAACCTGCCAGTCCAGGGCTGCTCCTCCTGGCTCAATGTGCTGTGGAGCAACTGCCTGGGGCATGAGGGGTCTTCAGTGTGGGCCTAGCTAGCAGGCAGGCCTGACACTGAAGCATCCTTTGTGCCTCAGCCAGCCTATCCAGTGTCTACATGTGCACTGCTGTGGAGTTTTTACTGTTTTACTTTGCAGCAGGATAATTCTTGTATTTACAAATACTATTCTGCTGCAGAGTAAAATAGTTTACTCCAGCATACTAGGAGCACACATTTAGAAACTGAGGCATTTACTGCACAGCTAATTAGTGAACTGCTCAGCAATACTCAGTGACATAGATAGTGACCTGGAAAAAAAAAAGGGATACAGGAAATAGGGACTAGACTCCAAGGCCATGTCCACACATGCAGGCACATGCACTTGAAGCAGCTCCAATAGCAGCAGCACAAATATGCATACATGCCTGAACATGAACTTTGGTGTAGGGCAAATTGTGCCACTTGGGGCAAACTGACATTACCCAACTCCTCCTGGATCTTCAGCACCTATGCTGGCCCCAGCAATATAAAAAGCTGCTCTGGTGATCTGGGGACACTAGTCCCTTCTGCTGTGCCAGCTGGACTGCTGAAGCATCCCTAAGCTAGATTGGCCCCTGCTACCTCTACCCACTACTGTAGTCTGGCAGTGGGGGCTGCCGCCTAGCTGTGACCTGCTGCCACCTGTGACATCCCCTGGCCCCTTGTACCTGTACCCCCATGGCTGCACACCTGCCAGACCCAAATGGGGACCATACGGCTGCCTGGGCTGTGATATGGGCACTTCAGCAGAGCCTCCTGCACCTTTGGGCCAGCTACCAGTAGGCCATGGCTGCACAGTTGTCCATTGGGTAGCACTGCTGTCATGTCTTTTTGGTGCCCCCACTCTGCCATCTGGGCAGCTATTGGCCAGAAGATGTGTTCAATGTGGTGGCCCACTTCGGACTGTTGAGGTGCGTCCTCCTAGTCCCAAATGGCCAGGAGGTCAGCCATCTCATCTGCCTTCCAGCTGTGTCCCCGGTACTGGCCCTGGGCAGTTTCCTCTACCCAGGTCCCACCACTTGCCTCACCAGCAGGGATCTTGGTGTTCCCTGTTTAAAAATTGCAAATTCTCTCCACTCCCCCACCCCCCACTACCTCCTCCCGCAAATTATCTCATTAAATACCCAAAATCTGTGTTCTTCTGCAATTAAAATGAAATGCTATAATACATAGAAAGATCAGTTGAACAATGACAAAATTGTAAATATATCAATTTAAACACAATTTGAGAGCCTACCAGTGCCTCTATCATAATAATAAAATGAATCTAAATATCTATACACTTTGGCATTTGCTTTTTTTTATAATAGAAATATCAGAGCTTCCCCTATCCCCTTTGCTCAGGATGTGAGATATTTGCTCAGATGGATCCGGAGCTGCTTTGTGGTCCTGAGCAGTACCAGCTCTTACTGTTCTGCTCCCTGTGCCTGTTCCCAGGCCCCAGTGACCCCCATGCCATTTCTTGGAAGCCCTCAACTGGGGCTCAGGGACTTGGCTGGGCAAGCCCCTTCCCTTCCAAGCTGGCGTTCCTCTGCACAGGATGCTCTATGGAGGCAGGGGGGCTCTAAGCCCAGCTCTGGTAGCTGCTTCTATCTGAACTGCTCCGCCATCCATGACTCCCATGTATCTCTCTCACATACACTCCTGCTTCCACCTCCACCCCTCCCCTCATCTCATCATACCCCCAAGTGGTTCCTGGGACCAGGTGCCCCTAGAAGCTGGGGCTGCATATCCCAGGACTGGTGTTGGCATGGGGCAGGGCTGCAGTGTGGCAGTTGCCCCTGCAGTGTAGTTCCTGCCAACAAATCTCACCCCACCTGGCAGCTGGGCATTAGGGCTGTGTGAAGCTTCAGTCCCCAATTTGATTCAGCAGAGATTCAGTCCAATTTGGTGGCTGAATCTCCAAATCTGAATCGAATTAGAGGACCATTTGATCTTTGTGAATTGAATCGGAACCCTCCAAATTGATTTGGAGAAATTTGGAAAGATCTGATGATTCAGACATAAACACAGCTTTAAATGTTTTTTCTACATACCTCTAGCTAGGAGGCAGCTCATGAATCCTGTGATACTGGGTGCATGGTGTGTCCCACAGAAGAATGGGGGCTACCCAGAGTGCTTAGCAGCAGACCTGGAAGTGGACCAGAAGTACTTCCAGTCCACTTTCGGGTCCACTGGGGAGAGCACTGTGAGAGGCCCCCACACCCTCCTGGCTCAGCGACTGGTGGCTCCTGGGTCTGGGAGCAAGCTGCTACCATAATTCTAATAATAATGCTGCATAACATATCCGCTAAACATTATGAAAACATTTCAGCACTCTCAAAAATTAGGGTGATTTTAGCCTCTGTTCCCCTCTTGTACTTGCCTGCCACAACTTGGATTGAATAGGAAAAAAGGAGATCAATTGGATTTGATTGGTAAATACCACCCAGGTGTTAAACACTCAACTAAACACCCAGGTGTTAAACACTCAACTAAGGGTTTATTTTCCACAATAACAGATACAATCACAAGAACCTCACCAATTCCTTCATTGGCGAGGACATTCTGAGTTACAGATAAGGGACAAGTAACAAACTCTGGTTTGTTACTTGAAAGATACTTTGTAACTAAATTGCATCCACCGCCAATTATTTCATTAGCAAAGCCCGTTTCTCCGTCCACTGCTTGTGCCTAGAGCAGCCCCCTGCTGCTCTCGCCCCGTTCATTTTGCTATCTTCTTAGCAGATGCTGCTCTAACAGAGTCAGAGACTTGTCTTGATTCCTGTCTCCTTGTGAATTGTCCTGGAGACAGAGTCTCTAGTTCGGCTCAGGGCAGAGCCACTTCCCAGTGCCTCAGTGCTTTCCCACACTCACCGCATGTGGTCCAATCCCTTGGACTGTCACCTGTCTTGTGTCTGACCTGTTCTCCAGCATCTCCATCTCACGGGGCTCCCTGGGATCACATGTAAGAATCTTTTCCTGCTTTCTCTGTCCTCCTGGGGTCTTGATTACCCTCACGTTTGTCCTCCAGTGCCCAAAGGCAATCAGTAAATGCCCCGCTTCCGGTTTTATCTTCAGTTTTCGTGGGCTAATTAACTAATCTTCCCCCAGGTGTGAAAACCTCTCCACCTGGCAGGGGGCATTCAGGGGGTCACTCCTCCCAGAGCTAGCCCAAGTAACAGGGCTCCTGAGTCCCTGTTACATTAATTATAGCCCACTAAGAAACTAAAACATAATAGATCAGAAGTAATCAAATCATTTTCTCCAAACATTTTTATAAATTATTTTGATTTGGTTTAACAATTTATTTCAAAATCATATTTTGATTTTCAAAAACGATTGTTAAATTATTAGTTATGATTTAGGTTTGTAGAAATATGTGTTCATCTCTGTAAGCACCTAGTATTTTGAACATAAGTAAAACAAAATTCCTATATATGAAACTTTTTTTCTTCTTTGGCTTTTGTGGAGATTCATCCTCCTTACAGAGGACTGTCATCATTCTTACAGCAAAAACACTTTATTCTGAAGTATTCCACCTTCAAGATTGCTTTCAAACCCTGCAAAAATGTGAGCTAAGGAAAAAAAAAGATTTGTTTTATAAGAAATCTGTGAAAACATGAATTTTCATGAGTTTTGTCAGTGGTAAGAATCTTTTCTGCTGTACTTTTAAACTCAATTTTCTCTGTCATAAACTTAGAAATCAAGTCAAAGACAATGAAAGGAACAAATATGTTTTGCTTACTCTTACTTTCAGATTTCCTTTACATTGCACGGCAAAGACAGCTTTCTGACTACAAAGTGAAAATTAATGGTATGTTTTGTAGGAGACTGACACTCTGGTTCAGAAATTCCAAAATTAATATAGAGTTGCCTGCGAGTATGTCTTGTATATCTAGTCCAAATAAATCTAATATTTGTGAACTGGAAGTATTAGTGTGAAAGGATTAGAGAACCATGCATTGCTTGGTCACAGTATCTAATTCAAACTAGTTCAGAAATGGCCAATGAGTGGAATTTGTTCCAGTCAGGTGGCTCTGCTTTAAATGACAATCTGTTTCATGTTTCATCTCTATTCACTTCAGAATAGAAATGGGACCACAAAAGAAAAGTCACAATCATAATATGCTCTAGAAGAGGTAGTCAGGATGGGTATGGAAAACAAAGTAGCCTCTGTTACAGCAAAGGTGTATGCCCAGTCATTAGAACCTTCATCTAAAAATCAGGAAATGCTTTAAAACTTTCTCAAAGTCAGTTCAGAAGGGGGTTTATAGATTCATAGATGTTAGGGGCTGGAAGGGACCTTAAAAGGTCTTTGAGTTCAGCCCCCCTCCCCCCCCCCCTTGTATTTGGGCAGGAAAGACTGCTGGGGTCAGATGATCCCAGCAAGTTGGGTGCCAAGACGTTTTGGAAGATTGCCAGGGTGGGTGACTGTACCACCTCTGGAGGGAGCCTCAGCACTTGACTTGTAAAGAAGTTTTTCCTTATGTCCAGTGTGAAGCAATCTTCAATCAGTTTGTGCCCATTGTTTCTTGTCTTCCCCTGGGGTGCCTTGGTAAACAAATGCTCCCCCAGACCCTGGTGTACACCCCTAATATACTTATAGTCTGCCACCAAGTCCCCACTGACTCTTCACTTCTCCAGGCTGAATAGTCTCAAGTCTTCCAGCCTCTCCTCATATGACCTGCTCTCTAGACCTCTAATCATGCCCATGGCCCTCCTTTGGACTCTTTCAAGCTTCTCCTCATCATTCCTGAAATGTAGTACTCCAGCTAAGGTCTCACCAAGGCTGAATGGAGTGGGAGGATGACATCCTTAGTCTTGCTCGAAATGGATCATTAAATGCATGCAATGTTTAATTCACTCTGCCAATTCCAACATTGCTTTGGTGGCTCCTGTTCATTATGTGGTCTATCACGACACACAGGTCTCTTTTAGTTGTGGTGCTCACAAGTGTAGCACTGCCAAGACTGTAACTGTGTTGTGGATTATTTCTCCCCAGGTGGAGTACTTTACATTTCTCCATATTCAATGCAATCAGATTAACATCCACTCACCTTGCAAGCCTATCCAGGTCAGCTTGTATTGCCAGCCTGTCCTGAAGCATGACCACACTCCCCCATAATTTGGTGTTGTCCACAAACTTTGCCAGTTTACTTTTAATACCTGAATCCAAATCATTGATGAGCATGTTGAAAAGCACTGGTCCGAGTACTGAACACTGAGGGATGCCATTGCATCATGTTGACACAGTTCTGTCTATTAAAAATCTCTGGGCCTAACCTCACAGCCAGTTATGTAGCCACTGGACGGTAAAGTAGTTGAGGCCACATTTTCCCAATTTTACCATGACCTGGACTTCAAGGGCCTTTTTGAAGTCTAAATATATGACATCAACCTCATCTCCCTTATCCAGGTGGTGAGTTACCTGATCATAGAAGGAAATGAGGTTGGTGAGGCATGACCTGCCTGCAAGAAAGTCATGTTGACTATTCTTTAAAACACTGCCTTCTGTTAGCCTGTCAATAATGGATTCTTTGATATTTTTTTTTCCAGGATTGTACCAGGGATTGAAGTCAAAATTATTTGCCTGTAATACCCTGCATCCTCCTTTCTCCCTTTCTTGAAGATAGGTACCACATTGGCCCTATTCCAGTTTTCTGGTACCTCTCCCAAGTGCCATGAGTATTGAAATAACTTTGCCATGTGTTGTGTGATGATGTCAGCCAGTTCTTTTAGCATTCAGGTGTAATTCATCCAGTCCTGCTGACTTGTAGATATTCAGCTTCTCTAGGTGTTCCCCCCAAAAGATCTTTGCCAACTATGGGAGGGTGATCACCCTCACCTCGATCATCCTGTTTTCTGTCAAGCAGGCTAACACCCTTGGACTGGTGGAATACTGATGCAAATTATTTGTTTAGGGGTTCGGTTTTGTCCTGAGTGTCAGTTATCAGCTGTCCCATTTTGCTCATCAGGGGCCCTATGCTTCCCTTATTTTTTCTTTAATTTTCTACATATCTATAGAAGAACTTTTTGTTCTCCCTGATTCCAGTTTCCAATGTGTATTTGGTTTGTGCCTTTGCTTTCCTAATCCACTCCCTACAGGTGTGGGCTATTTATTAAATTGATTAAATAGCTTCAATTTCCAAGTCTTCTAATCCGAACTAAATCTGCATATATTTAATGGTGCTTGATCTGTTTTTGAGAGCAAAATGATTGAGTGGAATCATTTGTGACATGAATGTATTTTTATCACTGAGTGTGGAAGAATGCCACCTTCTTCCTTCCATTACTCTATATACTTTTAGTATCAGAGGCTGAGAGAGCTCTATTCATATATGGGAAAGTATTCTACTGCTGCAGGATGTTACAAACCTAGTGTTTAAGAGGATGATTTTGAAGTATTTACAGGAACTACTTGAAATGGGATAACCTTGTAATCTTTTTATCAAAGCATTTACAATTTCCATTTCTTGGGAAGTAAAATAATAAATATTGTGCAAAGAAAGTTAATCTGTATGCAGCACATTTTATTGCAAGATAAAATAATGCAAGAATAAACCAGTAAGGTCAATGCAGGCATGCTTACTCTTGTCAGCTCTTTTCAACATCTGATGCTGTACAGAATGTGAAAATGATTTAAGATAAATGATGGAGACACTATTGAATTATATTCTGAAAAGCAAAGGAAGTAAATAATATGGAAAGTTTTAATCCATTCATTGCTGTTCTTCACAGAAGCCTCTGTGTAACACCAGGCTTTCAAAAGCAATGTATGCAATACATAGGATAATAATTTGTTTCACCTAATATTCCAGGTGAAGTAGTACTCAGTAATTAGCACTGGGATTTAGGATGGGGCTTCACAACAAGGGTGTATTCAATCTGTTCATTCACTCTTGTGGAAGCTGAGTTCATGGAAATGAAAGTAGCATTGGCTGGCATATGAAGTATTGGCTGGATTTTTGGCCTGGATTATGATTAGACAAACAAACCACAACACCAAATGTATTACAGCTACTATATATAGAAAGCAACTTGCACACTGGTATCACTCTATATTGTTCTCTTTGAATATTCCACTCTCTGTTCAGGTTAATGTGTTTTTGTGTTATCGTAGCTGTGTTAACAACATCACCAGTGGTTTATTTTTAGTTTTCAGTGCCAAAACTTCAAGCCTCTTGCTATGTCTGCTGACAGTGCCCTGTGGCAGGTTTGAGTGATCTCCTTCCCTGGAGTCTGGCACCAATACTGGGCAGACTAACCTGTGCTTCTTGACTTCCTCTGCCTCTTTTCTCTTGCCTGCAATGCCTTGTTGTTAGACACACACACACACAAAAAAGGAGAGGGTGCCTGCAGAAGCTGGGGTGGACTACTCATGGGTCTATACCTCTCTCCTTTTATCCCATGGTTGTACTCCCTCCTTAAGGGGGCCTTGGTTGTCTCAGGGGCTAGAATTGTGACCTTCAGCTGCTCTCATAGTTACACTTATGCCTTGCAGATAGCTCTTAGTTGCCCCTTCATAGAAGACCATAGAAGTCCAACTCCACATGAGGGCCCTTGGGCCCCAAGACCTTTGTTCAGGCTTCCTCCTGTCTGGCTTCAGCCCTTTTTATCTGGCGAGACTCTTCAGCCCACATCCACTGTCTCAGACACTAGCTTCTTGGGCCTCAACCTCAAATAGTGGAAAGTGTGCCTCTGGCACCCTGCCTGTGCCCTCCTCAATACTTGCAGCTGCAATTCAGTCCTCTAGTCCTAAGCACTGTCAAAACACAAACACAAGCAAACCACTATCTAAAAAGTCACCTCATATTGGCTCTTTGCCTTGCTGCATACCCTAAGCTCCCCTTGGCTTGCTGGAGGACCACTTAGGCATCATCCAGCCTATCTCTTGAAGCTCTCCCCTTCTAGAGATCTGCTCCTTGTGATCTGCAGGTTAGACTCCCTTGCTAGCTCTCAGGCCCCAGTTTTATGTGCCCCAGAGCTGGCTCTCCAATTACACACAGGGGTTTCTGCTGTACCTGCTAATCAGCAAGACCCACCTGCTGTGGCATAGCTCAGCTGCCTCAATTTGGCCTGATGAGCCTCGGCTGTTCCTTCCCTGCACTCTCCCAATGGCCGGGACAACCCCAGCCTCAGGATCCGTTTTCTTGTTGGGCCTTGCTGTTGTAGCTGTTGGCCCCTGTGGGTTACAAAAGTCCTGCTCCCTCTTTGATTGTAGATAACAGGGTTGGGGATCCCTGTTACACACTCCAATAGATATTCTAGACTCTCCGTAGAACTTTGACAATTGAGGGAATAGACCTAGATGGAGCAGCCAAATGCATTTTAAAGTCAGAGGAGTTTGATCAGTTTAAATTATAAATCAGTTTGAAAGAAGGAGGGAAGTTGTTACAGGCCAAGGAATGCCACAGTCATGAATCACTTAGCTGACATGATTTCCACAAAAAGATGCCTGTTGCTCAGCCAGCATCCTTTATGAAGACACTTTGAAACTCAGGCACTTGTTATTCCTTCCAAAGGATGAAATGGACAGTGCTCTATATCAGTCAAGCATACTGCAATATTTGGAAGATAAATGCCAGCTACCTGGATTTCTATGTTTCATCTTCCCTTTTTACTTTATTAAGGTCCATATACATTCCTCATGCTGTAGCCTCTCAGGAGGTAACATGCTTCTCTAGCCAACTGTCTTATAGAGAGTTTGTCTGTTGAAGCGTTTCTTTAGACACATGATTCATGCAGTTGTGATGAATGAAATAAAAGTCAAACTCAGGTCTATCCAAATTTCATGCAGCTAAGGGCCACATGGCACTGGCTGTAGTCCTGGGGGCCAAACAAGAGGCAGGCTTCTGTCCTCACCAGCAGTACTGGCAGTCTAATTCAGGCTTCTGTCCTCACCAGCAGTACTGGCAGGCAAATATCTGCCTTTGTCAAGTGCACCACAAGCAATCTTGCCCCTCTTGTACACATAATGCAGGGACCCCAGCCCCCTCTCAGGATGTTGCCCTGACCTAAGGAGCAGGAGCAGGAAGTAAAAGTGGGAGAGCCTAAAGAATCCAGATCCCATGGCATGAGCAACAGCAAAGCAGGGCACTGGCAGCCAGGCAGGAGCCCATGGAGTTCATGCTAACATTTTTTGAAGCCATATGTGGTCCATGAGCCACCAGTTGGACAGCCCTGGTCTAACCTTTAGGGGTGTGGTGGCCCTCAGGACGATACAGTGCTGTTTCTGTCCCTACTAATGACAAAACACCTTTTTTGGTTGTCCAGCCATAACTGATATTTTTTTTTAGCGAAGGAGCCTGAGAAGAGATAGTGGTGTGGATGGTTTAACCGCAGATCTGAGGCTGCAGATTTGAGAAGGCAGCAGCCTGCACCTTGTGTCCAGGACTGCAGCCAGTGACAAGTGGCCCAAAGCTGCATGAAAGTTAGATAGACTTGGACTTTTATTTTCTTTCATCACAACTGCATGAATCCTGTGTCTGCAGAACCTCTTCAGCAGATCTGAAGTATGAAAATGTATATACCACCCTTTGAATATGGTGCCTCTATTTGGCTCTTCTGTCCCCTACATTCCCTTATTTAGGAGTCCTATGAGCCTGGCCCTAATCCATCTATGTTTGCCGAGGAGCATACAACAGATATTTGAATGTCATAGTCTCAGAACAAACAATCACAAACACAAAGCTACAGAAATGCCATTGGTATTTATTACTTATCTTCTGTATTTCAGTACTTAATACCATTCAATTTGTTTTTTATAGGACTTCTGTTAGTGTAGCCTATGGTTTGCAGTTATTGTTGCCATAGGTGTCAATTTATAGATCTAGCAGAAAGCAGATGACAAAATGGGTGCATCTACAAGAGATGCTTTAATGCATAGTAAAGCAGTTTATTGCACAGTAAGTGTGCATGTCTACACATGCACATGCTTACTACAGAGTAAATTGCTCTACTCATGAGTAATTTTGCTACCTGCAAATGCAAGTAGCAAATTTGAATCACAAGTAGTTACTGAGTAGTAGCACATGTGTAAATGCTGACCAGGAGCAAATTTGCTCCCAGGGAGCCCTTCCACTAGGGGGCCAGCTTCACCACAGCCCCAGGGCCCTGGGGCTAGGAGTCTCTCTCGGCCCAGGGCTGAGTTGGCTCCAGGGCAGCACCAGCTCCAGGACCTTAAAAGCCTGTATACACTGTGGCAGGCTGTGGTCAAATGTGGCCACTGCATCCTCCTGCACAGTCCTCAGATGAGCTCAGCAACCCTGCCTGAGCCCCAGTGCTACTCCATCACAGCAGATCTGCACAGCTTCCAGGGCCACACTATTCAGCCCTGCAGGGTGCTATAGCCACCTGCCAGGCCTGCCAGTACCTGGGCCCAGCTGCAGATGGCTCCTGGCCACTGGGGCCAGTACCACCTGGCCACAGATGACCCCCAAAGCCTGCCTATACTCTACAGATTTTGCTTGGAACTGCCTTGCCATGTGGCTGCCAGTCCCACACCATGCCTCTGTGCTGGTTGCTGCAGGCACCCCCTGAGACTGGCCTCGCACCCCTGGGAAGCTCCAGCCACAAAACCAGACGTGCCACCGGGGGCACCCCCCACACCTGACCAGTGATTGGCCACTGGGGGACCCCCCCAGATGGAGATTGGTGGTTGGGGTACACTCTCCCCCCATCAGTGCTCTCGTGCCCCCCCCACCAGACTTGGGAGGCACCAGTCACTGATGGTGAAGGCCTTACGGGCACAGGGAGTCATCATGATGTATCACAACCATTAGTTGGGGACTGCCCACAAGTCCATGCCATTTATGTGGCCACTGGGCACCATCCTTGTGATTTAAGACCCACTGGCTGCTGGAGGGAGAGCCAGCTGTACCAGAAGACCAGCACCTGCCATCACCCCTGGCCAAGCCTCCCACCCACTGGGCTCTCCACAGCATGCATACCCATGGGGAACATCCAGAGGCCAGGGTGCTGGCCACGTGTCCCTGGGCTCCACACCCTAAGCACCCCCACTCCATAAGCCCCCACCCCAGGAGGTGAACACACAACATTGCAAATAGTTTGCACAGGGAAAAGGGTGTTTTATTGATTGTGGGTGGGGTGGGTGGTGGAGGAGCTTTGTTTTTGGGGAGGGAGTGGGGACAGGCTCTATTGTTGGCAAGGGAGGGGGAGAAGGGTCTATTTCTGTGAGGGGAAAACATGTTTTTCAGTGAACTGTCTGCATTGGGCATGGTGCTGGGGGTGGGTGTTGAGGTAGGGGTCTGTGGGTTGCAGTCCAGGTGGGCTCCAGTAGGGAGTACAGGAGGAGGTGCCTGGTCAATGCCTCAGTGTCTTGGCCTCTGCTGGTGGGTATGTGGCTGGCACCATGGCTAGCAGGAGTCAAGGCCACTGGGCATCACTGCCAGGGACAGGGGCTGGGCAGCCATAGCAGGAGGAGACAGTGCAGGGAGGCAGTGTAGGAAGGCGCACAACTTCCCCATTCATTTCAACAGGGAAGTTAACTTGTAAACTACTTCCATCTGGATAAAATTCTCCTTTCTTCTGGCCACATAAGCAGGACTTAAGACTCAAATATTAGGATATCTGGGCAGAAGACTTCCAAAAGACTATAAGTATCTAATTTTATATTGACTTTAAAATAAAATTTCTCTTTTTCATAGCTGTCTTGCCTTCAGATATGTTTTGCCATTTTTTTTTTATTTCTGAGACTATTAGTTTTGTGCAGAGAGTTAAAGTCTCAAGAAAAGGATTGTAAAATAAGTAACTCTGGAAATAAATTTGTTGTGTCAAACCACTTCTGGTGATAGATTAAATGATAAAGAAAATTGTTCTCATGCAAATTACATTATGGTTTTTATATAAAAAAAGAGATAGCTAGAAGCCTACTGATTGATTTATACTGCACTTTTAGGACAAGGTTGAAAAAGGCTACAATGAAAATTACTTAATCTAACTTACTTTGAAGTTGGAATAAGAAATTTTTTTTTTCTTGGTCAAAGTGTTAAATTATAAAAGGAAAGATGATTTTAATTATAATTTCATATTCAAAACATTATTTTAACTGTCATAAGACTTGCGAATCTATGTATCTCCTGCAACCTTGGCAATAGGAGCTTATATAAATGTCAGTGATTAATTATCTGAGTGTCTGGTGAATCATTAAAGCACAGCTTGTAGGAAAAGTTGATTGAAAACTTATGTCCAATACAATTACCATATTGTCCATCAGATCTGTGGAACTTTAATAAAGAAACTTCATTATTTATGTCTAAAAAGTTTGGATTTGAAGCTGTTTTGTATGATTCCCACACACAAAACTGAGTGAAACAACAACAAAAAAGTTCAATGATTTTTAGAAAAGCTCTCACTGATTATAAATATAAACCAAGCAAAATATGAGAGCCATTTGTTAACCTCATAAAATACAAAACCGACAGTGAATTTTAAAATCCACTTTCCATTTAGAGTAAGAGTGCTATGAGTAAACTGTCTGATACAATAATAACACCATGTTGTCTGTGTAATTAAAACTTCTATTTAGTTACATTGCTCAACATGCATCTTGAATTTATTCAGCCAGTTGTAACCATAACAATTAAAAATTTCAAATGTTTAGAAGTATGGACTCACCTGTATAAAGAAACAGGTTCAGTAACTACTTTGGTGCTCTAGTCACCTTTAGATAAGAAAATACCATATTTAATGACATAGATGACTCTCGTATAAGACAACACCTCCAATGATTAGATTCTATATATGGAAAATGTATACATTTGTTATAATTTGCTAGGTATAGAATCTAGTTATTTGAGATTTGGCTTGATTTTGTCCCCCTCACACTGCCACAGGAGGGAAAATAAATGGGGGGGGGGGGGGGGGGGAGAAAAAAAGAAGGGGGGGGGGGGGGGAAATCAGGTAGTCTCTTTGCTATCTACTTCCCCCCAGATTTTTCCCCTGGCAGCCCCTTCCCTCTCTCCTTACTGTCAGATGCTGCTCTTCCTGAGCACATGGAAGTGAGGAGCAAATTTGAAAACAATAACCTTGAAACTAAACATGGCTGTAGCAATTTGTATATAGTAGCTATACATTTAATTAATCCAGAATTGATGCATATTACTTTGTTTGGAACTGCTGCAAGTTTGAGCATAGGTACTCCATAAACACACATTTTAGCAGCACTTTGACTACTTATGTGTAGTACAGACTATGAGTGATACTAGTCCAAAACCAAAGGTTCACTATTCACCTCATAGTTAATTGGGCTGGACCCCAAAGTCAACAGCATGTTAAGCCATGGTGACTCCACAGCTCAGCACTGCTACATATGTGTGTACCCTATATATACATGAATTAAAGTGCTAATTAGCCCCCACTTATAACTAGAACTGGGTGTTCTTGTCATGAGTCCTGGGATGCTCCAAAAATGTATATGCCAATAAGGTGTAGGGCAACATGGTCTGGCTTCACTCACAATGGGCAAGGCTATATTAACCATATGCACCAGGCTAATTAAGAGGGTGACAGGGGGATTCTGAGTGAACTGTTCGGCACCCCATTTGGTAATGTTTGCAGCTATTTAAGGCTGGTGAAGAAACAGGAACTATTGGAAATGGAAAAGGTTCAGTTCAGCTGTGGGAGTGAAGCGGAAGTTAAAACATATGCAATGTCATGGCCTACCATGAGTTGAAAAACAGCTGGTGGTGAGGGTGGCTGTGGCTAATGGGCACTACTGTGGGCATCTCCACTTGTTCCAAGGTTGGGTGTGCACTTTAATTAGCGTGACTCTGAAAGCTGCTTTAATAAAGTGCCCATAGCATCATGTGTACTCAGCATCCCACATTCAAAATGGTAGTGGGGGTACTTTAACTAAAGCTTGACCAATGAGCATTAATTAAAGTTCCCCTGCAGCAATTTTGAAATGCCAGGATGCTGCATACACACGATGCAGAGGCTACTGGAGTGTGCTAATTAGCGTGCTACAGCAGACTTGCAGCCAACTCAATTAATTGAGTCTGCTTTGATGCATCCTAACTAGCACATGTTGGAGCAGAGCTCCATCATGTGTATAGGTGCCCCATATGTTTTATTCAGATGGGCTGTACTAATCTGTCCTTATTGTGGTTCTCATCAATATTGAAAGCCTGATCTATGCCTTAAAGCCAGAGAAAGGGATCAACAGAGTGTTGGGGTGTGAGGAATGGAGGCGGGAAACCCAAAAGTCAAAACAAGGGCAGTGCTGGCAAGTAAGCACAAGGTGGAAAAAGAATTGAAGAGTGGAAATGAAGATCTGGAGACAGATGGAGAGTGGGCAAAGGTGGAGAAGAAAGGAAGAAAGAAGGTAACAGCAGAAGCAATGGCCAAGGCAGTAATGACAAGAATGACAACACCAGGAGGAAAACAGGAGTGGAGAAGAGTGGGAGTCAGAGCAGGAACAGCAGGAGAAGGTATGTCAGGTGAAAAGTGGAGGATGGCGGGAGTATGACTGTAGACTGGCTCACTGGGAGTAGCATGGTAGGAAAACACAGAAGAGGCACTGAGAGATGCTAGAGACGAGCGAAGACTGCAGATCAACTTTAACCAGCCACATGAAGCAGATGGGATCAATGATGAACAGATATGATTTCCTGGAAAAGGGTTGAGATATTGGAGGTGCAGATGGAGCATCCCACCAGCCCGATTGCTTTCTCGAACTGAAAAACTTGGGAACCAACTTACTGGGATAGACAAGAGCATGAGAAAGTTTGGAAGAAATATGTAGAGAAACATGGGAGGGAGGAATTAAGGGGGATAAAGTTCATAGCAGGGAAAAGTCAAGAGAAATGTTCAAATGTACACAGATTTACCAGAGGCAGAAAACAGAGAAAGGAGGATGGAAAAGTATGTCCAAAGGAT
>NW_005842671.1:863973-866631 GCF_000455745.1 Alligator sinensis | reverse complement strand
GGGAAAGTAAGGGACAAATATGGTATCTGGACTGGGTTTTGGAGGGCATGAGTAGTGTTACAAGAACTCAGGTGGGGTGCTGCACCTCCCATCATTGGTCCAGATTGGCACACACCAGGGTTTTATAATGTGTCCCATGCAGCCAAAACAGTGCAGCATATGCAGAAAGGTGGGGCTCCTGTCTGCACACTGTCCCCTCACAGTGTGCTACAGATGTGAAGGGATGGGGCATAGAGCAGCAGAGTTCCAGAAGTCCCTAAAATGCACTATTTATAAGGGAGAGAGACACTTGTATCATAGGTTCAGCCTTTGCAGGTATAGTCAGACCCCCTGAGGAACAGAAAAACCCAGAGGAAGAGAGCAGAGGAGAGGAGGGGTTGGACACTGAGGCAGAAATGGTAGAAGAAACCCTGCAGGAGGGCAGAACAGAGAAGAAGGGGGAAAATTTTCTGTGACTGAGGCAGCACAGGAGGAAATAGGGCATGGAATGGAAGGGAAGACAGAAACAGCAAGCATCTCAGACATCTCGGTGAGGGTGGAGAAGAAAGAACTATAGCATTGGCAATGTGGGTTCATGTGCATCCCCTGAGATTGGCCGTGCTGTAGCAAAACCCCCAGTTTTTCTTTTTCTAATTTATTTTAAAATGCATTCCCTCCCCTCCCCCAAACATTTCTGACTTTTTCTCTCCCTCTCTATTCCCTATAGATAAGTGTAAGTGAGCTCAGACTTAGGATAAGCTTTAACATTTTAATTTTGGTAGCAAGTTTTTGGTTTTGGATATCCACTGTTTTATATTGTATTATTATTAAGTTTGTATTGATTCTTACTGTTGTATATTGTATTATCATTTTGTATTGATTTTTATTGTTTCATATGGATAGTGTATGGTTTAGGCCTGTGTTTGTAAGTGAACCAAAGTCATGTCAAGTTTCCATTTTACATGCCAAGCCTCCATCTTGTGTCCCCTGCCTGGGCATCCCATGTTGCAACTGTATGAGTCACATACCCCTTCCATGTAAATTGGTTCCTGGATGAATGAGAATGATTGGGAATGATTGAAATACAATGGTAGCAGGCCTCTACTGAATGGCCTGTAATGACCGAGCCATCAACTCACATTGATTCACCCAGGAACCACGGACCTCACCCAGGAACAGAGACAAGAATCCAGCATTTGAAAGACAAAAGACCCTGCAGAATTGTACCCCACCATTACAGACAAGCGAAACTGCACATCCCTGCATGGAGCACACATGCTCAGTACACCAGGGGCTGACCCTTGCCTAGGCATGCCTCCTGTCACTAGGGTCACACAAGGTCTGCCCCTATAAAAAGAGGCAGTGAAGAGACCCAGTGGGATGCCCTCTCCATTTGGACCAGCACCATGCCACACCACCTATCCACCCAGAGGCCCCGCCGACGACCCCACTCTGGACAACACCTACTGGACAAAGACACCTTTCCAGCCTGGATAGGTAGATAGTACCTGCACACCTCCTCCTACAATTTGGACTCTCTCTTTCTCTCTCCTCCTGGACTTCAGTGGACTTCAGCCCCTGCACCAAGCCTCTCTAACTCCTGCTGCCAGTGTGTGTGCGTGTGTTTGCGTGTGTGTGCGCGTGCGTGTGTGCGAGCATAGGTGTGGGTGGGTGCAAGGGAATCAATAAGACATTGTGTCACCATCTCCCCTGTTCAATAAAACCACTGTCATTTGCAACCCTGAGTTGGGTCATGTTTTACTGAATCCCAGTCCCTTCCTTATCTTAAATTCCAGCCTCTCTCTCTCTCTCTCTCTTTCTCAGCTCCAGCCCCCACCCCTCTCCACTATTTTCCTGATCTCCTCTCAATTCCTACTGCCATTTCCCTGTGACTTTCTGCTGCCTTTCTCTGTTTTCCCACTGCCCCTGCCACGTTTCAGTCTCTCCTGCTGCATTTCCTGTGATTTTCTGCTGTCCGTCTCTCTGTTTTCAGGCTTCCCCCACACCTTCTGTAGTCCTCCCCACAACCCTTGTAGCTTCCCAGCTCCTCGTGGTTGTCCTGCAGTTTCTCCAGCAGCTGGAGTCTTTCTTCAGCTCCCAGCACCTACTGCCGCTCCCCGTAACTTCTCTAGCTGCCCTGGAGCCATCCTATGGCTCCCCACACCCTGAGGCCATCTTTAACAACCACACTTTCCCTTAGTCCCATTTTCCCTCTCCCCACCTACCTTTTCAGCTCCCCCATAGCTCTGGCTCCAGTCCCAGCCTCTGTGCCAGCATCACTCCCCTATTCTGTAGGCATTGGGCATGGTCTTTTAATCAATTAAGATCAATTAACCAAAAGTACCCCTGAGCCTCAGTTCTTCAGCCCAGGCCCTTCTAGTCTACCTGTTCTAATCCTGGTTCTGGCAACTTTCACTCCCTACACTTTAACTCTCTCTCTCTCACCTGAACCTTCCCGCAAGTATCCCAGGTACCCCAAGCACACACATACACACTGTACCATCCAAGTTAAGAGTTCATCTATGTGTATGTGTAGGTGGCTCATATGTGTGAGAACTGGCGAGTGTTTGTGTGTGTGTATATAGATATATATAATATGGCATTGTGTGCATGATATGCAAATTAGTGATCTGAGTCTAACTTCGGGGGGGGGGGGGGGAGGGGCAGGTCCAGCAATTG
>NW_005842671.1:851826-863807 GCF_000455745.1 Alligator sinensis | reverse complement strand
CCCCAGCCACAAAATCAGAAGTACACTTTTGGTTTCACCACTGGCTCAGTGATCAGCTGCTGAGGGACGCCCCCTCCCCAGCCGGTTGGCAATTGGCTGTGGGGGAGCCCCCCCACCCCCCCATCAGTGACCTGGTGCCCTGCCAGACTTGGGAGGCAGAAGTTGCCCATGCTCTACAGACAACACAAGTGGAGATGGAGCAAGAGAAAGAACTCAAAAGACAGATCAGGAAAAGAAAGATAATGCAGGGGCTGAAAAACAGGAAGAGTAAATCTGATAAAAAGTGAATCAGAGGAGCCAGAGAGCACTTTTCTTTCTGCTAACACTTTGGGACTCCATCCTGGAGTGGAAACCAGAACACTGGAAGCACCAGAGAGGCAGGAATATGCAAGCTTTCCTAAATGTGAAAGCAATCCAGCAGCTTGTAAAGGCTACAGGAATGTGTGTGAGTAATGGGGAAGAACCGGCTACCCTGAGCAGTAAAATAAGCATAAATGGCATTGACAATAGTTTCACTTAATGTCAGGAGTATCTTAACTGGGAGAAAATGGGAACAGATTTGAATAAAAAAAGGGCAGACATAATCTGGAAACAGTGAACCAGTTTTGAATAAAAACCAGTCAGGCAAGAATGTGGTATACCAGGGGAGAGGGATTATAAACACTTTCAGAAAAGGTGGAGATGGGCACCATCCTAGTGCTCAGGGGAAAATGACAATAATGGGGCATAGGTAGCAATATTATTCAAGAACCCAAAGCTGAGAGCAAAGCAGGTAGAAGAAGTCATCAGTGGCAGATTGCAATGAATGATACTAACAGTCAGGGGAACAGAACTGGAAACTGTCAATGTATATGCACCACCAGAGAGGGAAGGAAGAAATTCATTGCTTAGAAAGCTAGGGAAGGAAGAAATTCATTGCTTAGAAAGCTAGCATTTTATGTGGTTGGAGGGAAACTGTGTATAATAGTGGGAGATATCAATTTTATAATCAAAGTGAGTGACAGAACAGGGGAAGGAGGAAACTGAGCTTTAGACAGCTCATCCAGCCTGTTAACAAATATAATAATAAAAAAAAGAGTTGCTAAGAGATGTGTGGGCAGGGGAGAAAGTTTCACTAGAACAGAGCCCAGTAAAAAGAAACAATCAACAATTGACTTTGTGCTTGTATCAAAAGCAAGAGGAATAAGGAAGAAATAAAATGTACATGTGGCTTTTAACGATCATTGGATGCTGAAGGTGGAAATGAGTCTTGGTAAGAGTCCTGTGAGAGGGAAGGGCCTGTGGAAATTAAATGTGTGAGTGTTACAGGATGAAGGGATATGGCAAGTGTATATGAAACAGTATGAGGGGTGGCAAGCACTGAAGAAATATTTTGGGAGTACCAAAGAATGGTGGATGATGGTGAAGAAGAGTATGGGAGCATTCTTCAGTCAGGGAAGATGAAGATGTAGAGAGAAAAGCATGAAAGAGCTAGGAAAATTGCAAAGAAAGATGCAGTTCTTGCTAAACGAAGCTGCAGAAGAAAGACAGGAAAGACAAGAAGAGCAACAAGGCAACCTAACTTGAAAGAAAGGTGAGAGAGAAAATGTTCTTAGTGCAAGCACCCTGGGTGGGAGAAAGTGAAGATTGGTCCCCATACTTTTTCACCAGAGTGAAGGTGGCAAAAGGAGAGCTAAAAGCAGCACAGGAAGGTGGTGGTGCCTGGGTAGAAAGGCAGGAGGAGATATTGGAGGCGACGAGAAGATTTCATGAAGAGGTATTCCAGAAGAAAGAAACAAACAGGAAGAAGATGAAGGATTTATTGGAAGAGATTAAAGAGAAAGTAGAAAAGGAGGAAGCAAAGAAGATGGAAGAAAAGATAAGCTAGAGGAAAGTGGAGGAATTTTTAAAGCCTTTAAAAGATATATTGTTTAAGGGTTTAATATTTGTAGCTATATATTTTTATATGTACAGTAGTTGTTTCTGTGCTATGAAACCTTAGTAAAACAAGGTAGTGTTGCATGATAAGTGTGTTTTTAATTACATTTGTTAAAAAAAAAAAAAGAAGAAAAGGACAGAAAAGAAAAAAAGGTCCCCATCAGAATGTTTGTCCATGTGGTTTTACAGTCTACAAAATGTGGGCCATGGGTTTAACAGTCTTGCTTAGTGTTGGCTGCATTTAATGAACTTCATAGTTTGTTTCCATTGCTAAGCACATGCTGCTTTTGGCAGCAGTTTAATTATAGACAACATATTTAGTGAGATTTCCTTGTGTGACTATGAGGAGATTTTTTCCCCATGCCAAAGAGGGGCAAAACCTCTTCTTGTATTTGAGTAAATATTGTAATTTGTAGATCTCAACACAGTGTGCAGATGCAAAACCAACTATAATTATGAGTCAATAACTAAGGCTTCTGCTCTCTCCCACTGATATAATTTAGTATCTGTTCATTGATGGTGGCACTGACATGAAAAACAAACAGAAAAGCATGTCCAATGTTAATGGCACTAGTAAATGATATAGGACCATATAGCAGATGATTGTGCTAATAAAGCCCAGCAAAGTCAAGTGACAGGAATTGGATTTGATGACTTAGTGTGATCTTCCCCTCCTGGAAAAGGTTAAAAAAATGAAATAGGAATGAACATTAAGACTTCTCCATAATTTAAAAATTCCATCAAACTTTCTAGGAAAAATTGTAGAACTAAATAGAAAATTGTTTCTTAGATTTTCAAACCATCATATGAAGTCCCATTGCAGAAATTAATAAGTAAGGCTTCATGCATCCACAAATGTCTCAAAGCCAAAAAGGAGGTGTACACCCAATGGAAGGGAGGGAACATCACCAAGGAGGATTATACCTCCTTGGCTCGAGATTGTAGGGGGGCTGTTAGGAAGGCTAAGGCAGAGATGGAACTGGGACTAGCAACCCAGATCAAAGAAAACAGGAAGGGTAAAAAGAAGGTGCCACTTAATGTGGGGCCACTGCAGGACATGCTTGGTAATCTGGTGTTAGCATCAGATGACAAAGCTAATCTCTTTAACAGATTCTTTGCTTACATTTTTCTGAGCAGGGCCAGGGCCAGGGACATCCCCCCCCCACTGGGATTCTGGACAGACCCAGGGGAGGTGTAGTCAGGCCCAGGGTCAGTGAGAACCTAGTCAGGGAACGTCTGGAGGGACTAGACATGTTCAAATCAGCAGGTCCTGATGACCTCCACCCGAGTGTTTAGGGAACTGGCAGAGGTCATTGCAGGACCCCTAGCACAGCTTTACAAACACTCGTGGTGCTGTAGTGAGGTGTCTGATGACTGGAAAAGAGCCAATGTGGTTCCCATTTCCAAAAAAGGGAGGAAAGAGGACCCAGGAAACTATAGGCCTGTTAGTCTTACTTCGGTCCTGAGCAAGCTCTTTGAGAAAATTATCCAAGAGCATATCTGCGAGGGGCCAGCAGGGGAGTTTATGCTTAGGGTCAATCAACACAGGTTCATTAGAGGCAGGTCTTATCAGACCAACCTGGTAGCCTTCTATGACCAGGTCACAAAAGCCTTGGACGCAGGTGTCACGGTAAACATAGTCTTCCTGGAGTTCAGGAAGACCTTCGGCACTGTCTCTCACCCCATCCTTGTTAAAAAATTAGGCATCTCTGGTGTCGACACCTACACAGTCAGATGGGTCGCAAATTGGCTGGAGGGCTACATCCAGACAGCGGTGGTGGAGGGGTCATTTTCGATCTGGAGAGATGTGGGCAGTGGGGTTCCCCAGGGCTCGGTCCTCAGGCCTGCACTGTTCAATATCTTCATTGGCGATTTGAATGAGGGGGTGAAAAGCACCTTGTTCAAGTTCACAGATGACACAAAGATGTGGGGAGAAGTGAGCACGCTAGAAGACAGGGACAGGCTACAATTAGATCTCAACAGGTTACAGAGGTGGGTGGATGAGAATAGGATGGGTTTCAAAATGGACAAGTGGAAGGTGTTGCACCTGGGAAGGAAGAACCAGCATCATACCTACAGGCTGGGGAACTCCCTTCTCATGAGCACAGAGGCAGAGAAGGATCTTGGAACTACTACCGATTCCAAGATGAACATGGGCCGCCAATGTGGGGACACGGTCAGGAAGGCTAACCGTACCTTGTCATGCATTCATAGATGCATCACGAGCAGGTAAAAGGAGGTGATCCTCCCCCTCAGTGCAACATTGGTCAGGCCACAGCTGGAGTACTGCATCCAGTTCTGGGCACTGCACTTCAGGAGGGAAGTGGACAGCATTGAGAAGGTCCAGAGGAGGGCCACTCGCACGATCTGGGGACAGGAGGGCAGGCCCTACAAGGAGAAGCTACGGGACCTGAACCTGTTCAGCCTCCACAAAAGAAGGTTGAGCGGCTCTGAGATCAATCATGTATCAGCATCTGAGCAGTTCAAAATGGTGGCAGGGACACTTTAACTAAAGCTTATTGAACAAGAATTAGTTAAAGCTCCCTCACCACCATTTTGAAGTGCAGGGACGCTGATACATGAGATTCAGAGGCTGACTGAAGCATGCTAATTGGTACGCTCCAGCAGATTTCATTAATAAAGTATGCTCCAACACATTGTAATTACAATACTTTGGACCAGCTTCGTGGCAGGTCCATAGATACCCTTTGCTACCAAGTCTGTAATCACTGCCATTTGCACATGTTTTCTGAAGTTCCCTCTCAACACTAAGTTTTCTGCTAGGAATATAGAAGCTTTAAAGTGTTCTCTTCCATTGAACAGGTGACACCTTCTCCCCTCCTTCCCCCCAACCATTTCCTTTTTTATTGACCACTAACCATCACTTAATTCAATCAGGAAAATTGTTCATCCCCTTATATGCTTAATATATTTAGACAAGGAAAAGTAACTTGCACAATAGAAACTTCAGTTTCTACTGAAAAACAAATAATTACAAATATTACTAAACAATTTGTGAGATGCAAAAAAATCACGTATGAAGCTTCTGTGGAATATGAAGGACACTTCAACTATGGACATGTTTTTGATTGTAGAGTAATAGCAAGAACCAAATAAAATTAAAATATAGGGCTCCTATACATGTACAGGGAGCCTGCTCGGATTCACTGGAAATCCAGTTTATTGGAGCAGACTTGATTAATTGAGTCTGCTGGAGTGTGGAAATTAACACACTCCATCAGAGTCTAGCATCACATGTATCAGCCTCTCTGCACTGAAAAATGGTGGCATCAAATCACCTTTAGTTCAAAGCACCCCGCTGTCATTTTTTCAGCGTGGGGACACTGGTACACGTGATGATCAGGCACTTTTAAGTAGCATGGCTTGCTAATTAAAGTGCCCCCTCCATGTCTCCCAGAGAACATGTAAATATGCCCATAGTGATTCAAATGAAAATGAAGACTAAGCTTTGGATTACAAATGCAGTTTTTATTAAACTCTGGGTTTCAAAGAAATAAATAAATAGAATCAGTTCCTTATTCCAACATAAGAGTTCATAGACCTTTCCCTTGTAATAATGTACAATATACTGTATTTATTCACACACGGTACACACTTTTTCTCAAAAGTAGCTGGTGGATATTGTAATGCACATAACACACAAAAAATGTGGTAAGAACAGTTTCTGTCCATTACCGGTAAAATCTGTAGGTGTGTCTCAAAGAGCAGAACAATGATCAGGCTTGATTACCTAGCTGCTACAGCCCAGTTACTTATTACAAGGAAAGATTTTTCCCCCTTTATTTTGCCTTAAAAACAAGGTGAGTATTTTATTTTTGGGCATTTGCATGTTAGATAATATAGTACATTATACAAAGCACTAGTGAAAAATACAAATTTGTGTACAACCAGTTGGATTATTTTTTTTAAGGTGGGAGGGAATACATGTTTTGAAAATGGTTTTCTGTATAGACTATTCTTAAATAATATGATGGCTAAAGATCTCCCAAACATACTTTAAACTCAATCTGTATTACAGATTTCAGTAATCACCGTCCATCTTTACAAGTAGTATGAATCACTAACATTTTCTGGATAACTGCATTGGTATTCCACAGCTACTTCACTAAGGCATCACTTGATGACAAAGGAACACAGAAGCACACTGCAGTTCAAAAGAAATAAATCTCTCATACAATAAATAATGCATTATACAGATAAATAGTTAAAAACAATGTATTCACATAGCCTAAGTACATGGTAAATATCTTTATGATTAATCAAAGAGAAACATCCATGAGATTATGC
Source organism: Alligator sinensis (assembly GCF_000455745.1). Classification (NCBI taxonomy): domain Eukaryota; kingdom Metazoa; phylum Chordata; order Crocodylia; family Alligatoridae; genus Alligator; species Alligator sinensis. The sequence continues at coordinate 857,582 of NW_005842671.1, read as the reverse complement.
AACAGATGGGGAAGATAAACTGTATGAATTTTGATATGATGTTATCAGAATTTAGCTTCAGAATTTACACACTGTGTGGAGACCTGAATGGAAGTATAAGCAGTGAGTTTATCCCTCACCTAAAAACTGCAATCAGATTAATGATCCTATGGCTGTCTCAAATAGATTGCCTAGTAATCACAACCATATTCTAAATGTGACAGCTTTGCAAGATGATACAAATAATCTCAAGAATTAAATCAAATAGTGGGTGAAATCCAGTGCCAAATACCAGTGGATAACTGCAGCTAAATAGAACTATGCAAAAAGGTATACAAACTGGCTTTGCAGCAACCCAGATGCTTACAAAGAAACAAATTCATTTCCGGGAAAAGGAAAATTCCTCCATCTCTTTCTAAGATACCTCTTGCTAGGGAATGATTTATGTAACTGAATGAAGGTGGGGAAGAACCAGTATAAAATGCAAATATCATATTTTCTTGCAAACAGCATGCTGCTAAATGTAATACAAACCTTGATTTTGAAAGACAGAATAAAGAAAAAAAATTCTTCCAGTTATGGCTGCATAGAACAAAGATAGAGATTAATCTTCAGCTGATCCCCCCACCTCCTTCCTGCATAACTAAAGCTGAATATCTAGCTGCTGCTGGAGACTGGTCTTCCTGGATTGATCTATGATTTTGAAAAGATCTAAAGTATCTGTGCTAAACAGCTAAAAAGTCTGAGCTAAAGAGCGAAAGAGGCTGTGAAATAGAGACCAGGAGCACCTAGCAGACACCAAAATTGCCCTAGGAAAGATCATCTTAATTAGTGGAAGATCAGGGCCATTAAAAAGGAAAGATGATCATTAACACTTTCAGAGTGGGGAATAATGAACCATTAAATCAACTGACTCCCTCATCTGCCTAAACATTAGTACCACAACAGCTACACTTTACAGCAGATGTCAAACCAGGTAGCTTTCAACCCAGGGGAGAAAATAAGCTTGTTTGTTTAATACACATACTTATTTGTGAGGGCTGATTTTGGGGGGGAAAGGTGTATGTTATATGCAAGAAAATACAGCATGTGTTTTTGCAGCCCAAAAACCTGTTACTTCTGATTCTTATCTAAATCATCCAGGATTTAGCAGTTTGAGATGAACTGAAGTGGTAAGAACAAAATAAGAACTGACTTAAATATTTCCTTAAATTCAACCTATCCTCAAATAATACAGAACTTTTTTTGGTTACAAAGACACTTATATCACATTAATCACTACTGTATACATGTTACATAAAGCTTAAGGCAAAGGTTATTAGAAATCTTGGTAGGCAATCATTTCAGTTTCAGGATTCTTTTATTAAAACTTAAACCCTATTTAGTACTATATTCCTCTTGATATCTGAGAATTATGCTTAAGAGTGCTTGTGAATTATAAAGCATTGCTCGGTTTTCCTACTGACTCATAAAGGTAAAGGGTTCACTTGGCCTCACGTAGTCCAGCTATGATGGTTAGGCCACTTTACTTAGAAGAGGTGGATTGAAACCCGGTGGCTGAGAAAACTGTAGGACTAGTGTTTCCTATTTCTACAGTAATGTTCTCACCACTAGGCTGGTCAGCTAAAAGGTAAGAGGATTCTCCTCCTCTTCAAATAGTTCCCAGCATAGGAATATCCAGGATTTTGCGAAAAAGGAGTCAGAAGCAGCTCATCGGAGCAGACTTGTTTAACTGAGTCTACTGGAATGTGGTAATTACCTCTGGGTCTTGTGTATCAGCATCCCTTCACTTGAAAATGGTGGTGTGAGTGCTTGAACGAAATGTTATTTGGCGAGTTTTAGTTCAAGCACCCTCACTGCCATTTTGAAGCATGGGGACGCTGATATATGAGACACGCCCAGCACTTTAATTAGAGTGTCTCTCAGAGCCACTCTAATTAAAGCACCCCCACACACGCACTCCCAGACCACATGTAAAAGTGCCCTTCTATATTCCTATGTTGATAGGTAACTTGTTGAAAATCAGATGAGTGAGAATGAGAGATGTACTGAATCCCTGACTTCTTAGCACAACTACACCATCATGCATCTCTACAACTGTCTATGGAACAAAGTAATGAATGATGGTGACAGTGAATATCTTCCAACTTAAAATACCCCTATCTCAGCTCTTGTCTAACTTCCCAGTGGGCACACCTACACATGTGCCCGACTGCACAGTTGTTACTGTGCAGTCTTTAGTAACTGCCATTACTGCACAGTCCTGGTGGCACATGGGTCTCTTCTGGCCCTGCTGCACAGTGGCAATTAGCTACTGTGCAGTAGCCTGTGCAGTAGCTACTGTGTAGTAGCTCATTGCTATTTTGCAGTAGCATCAGCATCATGGTTCATGCCCAGTACGTCTTGATGTACTGAAAGACTTAAGTCCCTCAGAAGAAATAAGAATGAAAGCCAAAAGGGAGGCAACCAACACCATGGCAGAAACAGGGAGGGAAATATGGGGAGAAAGGGGAGATGGAGAATCACACAAAATTCATGTTGTATGTTCCTTAACATGGGAGACAAAGGGAAATATGGCAAATACAGAATTCCTGGCATGGAGTTCATATAACAGAGAATGAAAAAGGGGAAGGAAGGGGAGTGAGGGGGGAAGGGAGGAAAAAAAATGATTATGAGTTGAAAAGAAAGGGATGCCAGTAGAATCTAGTACCATCTACATGGAGTAGTTAAAAGAGCTTGGACACAGTAATGGTCCCAAGCCACATTATCTTGTAGGATCAATATGCAGAAAACTCAAGTAAATGGAATGTACTTGTAGTTTCCTGACCCCCTGGCTTATTACCTGATTTTTTGAGCTCTAATTTTTACAGACCACACACTATTACTGGAAAAATATACATCTTTTAATATCTTTCACTGTCATGAATTCTAATTTTATCTATATTGAGGACCAAATACAAGGGTTGCCTGTAGATGTGCTGGGAGGCTGTTCCAATGTGCTGTAATTAATCGAGTGTGCTGAAGCATGTTAATTAGTGCAGTCTAGCAGCCTCCGTTTGTCAAACACCAGCACCGCCACATTTCAAAATAGTGTGGTTTAAGCACCCCCACTCATTCAAGATTGTCAAATGAGTTTTAATTAAAGCACCACTGCTGCCATTTTGAAGTATGGGAACATTGATACTGGAGATGTTGTGGGAATTTTAATCAGAGCTGCTCTTGGACCTGCTCTAATTGAAGTGCCCCCACCTCCCTCCGTCCCCAGAGCATATGTAAAAATACCGAATGTTAATAGTATTGAAAACAAGCAAATTCCAGCCCTAACAGTATATTAGAACACATGGGTCTGGGCAAAAACCTGAACAAAGCGTGCCGAATAACCTTTTCACAACCAGCAGAGGCACAGGAAGTAATTGCAACACAGAGATACAGATCTTCTACTGCTGTATATTTACTCATGAAAGGGTGATTTAACATTGGCTTACATCATAACTTAGAGCAATTTCTATCATCCCTTCCAGCACTATAGATATTTGACTCCCCTCATACTAACCAAATCATGCAACAAAAGACAGATAGAATATTGCAACTTGTGGCAGAGTTGGATAACTAATTTAAAAACTTTAATCTAAATAGATTGGTTTCTTTAGGGCTCATCATATTTGGATCTAGTTAGATAATTGTAATTATCTTGACTTCCTCTTAATAATAAATAATGCAATAAACAGTACAGTGTCACAACCCAAAGGGTGTGATTTTTGTTTGTGTGTGCTTCGGCACTGCTAAATTGTTCCCGCTAAATTATAGCTTCTTTGCACGGTGGAATTTTCTGCTGCAAAAGAGAACCCCGGTGCAAGGGAGAATTTCCCGCCAATTTGAAGCTTTCTTTGCAGGGTGCATTTCTTTGTTGCAGCACAGAAATGCTCATTGCAAAGAGTTCCCGCCATTTGTATGCTAATTCGAGTCCCATTATTGGCCAGTTCTAAATTATTCACACGTGGTGGCTAGTGATTGGCTTGCTAGCCGTATAAAAGGCTTGAGTGGTTTCTGCCCAAGTTGGAGGACTCCACGAACACCGGAAGGAGGAGACTTCACACTGTGTGAAGATCTCTAAGCACTGCGGATCCTTACGGACCCAGCGCATTTCAAGCAGGCAACAGAGGTCTGATCAACCTCTAGCCTCTCCCCGTTGTCGATCGCAGTCCAGACGTATCCCTTCCCGCGCGCAAAAGAACAGGACCCACGGAGCCTAGCAAACTTCATCCGAGTCCTTGCCGGACGACTTCAGAGCTCTTCTACCCGGGTTCGAGTCCTGCAGGTTTATCTTCCCGTTGCCGAAACCCTTTGCGACGTACCCTCGTGTTTTGCATCTTCCCGTCACCGAAAATCCCTTGCGACATACCCTCGTGCCCTGCAGGTTCGAGTTTTGTTTTGTTGTTTGTCTGTAACTGCAAGTTTTCCAGCCTACACCACTGCCATCTCAGTGTAAGTAAACAATCTTTTAAACTACCGCTAAGCGTTTGTGCCTAATTCCAGCTCGGCGGCCTTCCCTCTCCGACCTGGCATGCCCGGGCTGCTGGCCACAGCCCGCGTGCAGCACGGAAAAGGGCTCGGGTCGCTCCCGGCCCGCACATATAGTAGATCAGAGCGTGGGTTGTTTCTTTCCCTTGGTCCTTCCAAAATACTAAGCAGAAGGTAAGAATTAAGTTTGCCTATGCTTTCTACAAAAGCTTGCACATGAAAAAGATTAAGTGGATTTTATAAAATTTGCTTTTCCCTGGTTATTATTTCTATCTGAATTATTTATTAATTATAATGCACTTCCTTAATTGTACTACTTTACATTTTTCCCCTATATAGTCAAAGAGAAAGGAATGATTTTTCCCAGAGCTGTTTTGTTGCCCTTAAAGCTTTCTGTGGTTAATGCCTTAGTAATGAGTACTTGAAGATTTTTTCCTCTGTTGTAACCTACATCATCAGAACTTTTATACTTCACTCTAGAAAAACAAATCAAACCCTGAACACTGTGTATCAGCTCTTCAGTGGGATACAATCTGTCCATGCCTGCAGGTTGGAGTTGTAATTCAGATTCTGTTTGATGAATGTGTCAGAAGACATGTTTTATTAGTATATAGAGCAGTACTGTTAAAATCTAGTATAAAGCTGTTATTCAGCAAGTCAGAAACTTCTTTGATAAAAGGATTTGTTTAAAAAGGTAAGGGAAAAATCATAATATAATATATTGAATGGCAGAACCTTATTTCCTAAGGAAGCATTGGCTAATTGAAATCAATAATAAAGGTACGAACTAAAACACAACTTAGAGAAAATAGGACTGGAAGGGACTACAAGTCAAATAGTCCACCTCCGTTCTCAAAGTCTGAATCAACTATAACTAATTAATTCTTGTCTAAACTATTCTTAGAAACCTTCAGTGATAAAAAATTCTACAATCTGTCTTGCTAAATTATACTTTAGATCTATCCATACCTATCTTTACAGTTAATGTGATGTATTGTGCATTAGTCATTATATATAGCACTGATTCTTTAAATGTGGCTATGCTGTGCCTCTTTAGGCACCATGTTTTATTTTTAGTTTTGGTTCCTGTTCAGAACAATAAACTTACCAGCCATGTAAACTTTGGGCACATATACTCATGCAATTAATGTGCTTGAATATTCTGTGCAGAAAATTCAGACGCATTAAACTGCACCCCTGCCTGCATCTGAATGTATGCCCATCAGGACTAAATTTACTCCCAATGGGAGCGGTTC
>NW_005842671.1:829230-851795 GCF_000455745.1 Alligator sinensis | reverse complement strand
TCTTAGACTGCTCCTCCCATGCTTTTATCCTCTGCAGCAGCCAGGGGAAGCTCCAGGCTCCCCCGCATGATAGCCCTGGGGTGGCAAGGGGGAAAGGGACTGGTTCCAATCTCTGCTGAATAGAGGAGAGCTGGGACAGCTTTCTCTCCCCGTGTGGCCCCCTGCTGTCTAAGCTGACCAACAGCAATTTGCTCCCAGTCAGCATCTACATGTGCGCTTCAGTGCAATAGTTAAATGATCAGATTTCTAGTACCTATATCTACAGGTACTATAAAATGGCACATTAGACTAATCTGTGGCACATGTAGATGGTAACACTTTACTGTTCATTAGACTAATCTAATGCACAGTAAAGCATCTCTTGTACATGCATCCTGTGTGGTGCTCTCTGTGCTAGTCTAATTTCCCTGCCACTGTGGAGACACAAGACATCACAATTTTGGCGATGAGGGTAGGATCTTCATTTGCGCTGGTACTTGCAGACACAGCCTAGATGGTCCAAAACAATAAGAAGATATTTTATTATTACTACATATGCTCTGCAGAGACTTCGTATGAACACCCAGCTAGACTTATAACAGTTGCTGTTGTTACAGCAGAAGGGTTAGAAGAGAAATAAGAGCTCAAGTGTAGACAGATTGAAAAAAAAAATGGCTACGCATATAGGCAATATTCGTGATGTGATGAAAGTCAAGATACATAGGTATTGTATATTGCACATTTTAAACAGTTCATACCCTCCAATTCAATTCTCGAAGGACAGTAAGTTGCAATATTGCTGACAGTGATAGGTTCCAGAGCATACAGCCTCCTATAGGCTCTTTTGACTCCAACCTTGCCAGAACAAGCCACCTATCCAGAAATCACTGTAGTAACGAAGGAACATTTTTCACCTACCGTATCAATGATTTCAGAATGGTACCAATTCCACCAATGAATCCAGGTGAAGAGTGGCACAATTTGTATCTGATTTAAACTTGTCAGAGCACTGTCAGTTTAGACAAGTATTGAGCAATGGCCTATGAGATCAGTTTGTTACAGGGTTGCACAATGAGGAAACTCGGAGACAATTATTGACTCTACCCACTCTTACATTCACAAAAGCTGTGGAAATAGCAGTTGCCATGGAAACTGCTGAGAAGTATCCTTAGGAATTTAGTATGGATTGGAAGCATTGCTTCAATCAACAAGACTGAGGGACACAGAAACTGGGGAACTTTTCTTGTGGCCCTTGTATGCAAACCATGAACATTGAAAGGGATTACTGGTCATGTCAGGTCAGTTACAGAAAGTGCCAGAAAAAAGGACATATTGCTATGGCCTGTCATGCAGTTCAACAAACAGTAACACCTTGGAGCTATCCACTCAGGGAAGCATGCATCAGGAAGGGACCCAGTTGGGGATATAAATCCAGAATATGTAATATGAAAGAAGCTGAAGTTCTAGTGCCACTAGCCAAAACCTGGGCTTGCATATACTACCAAAAGTAACTGTAAGAGATGATTTCTGGGCTACACCCTTAACTGCATTTCTGTAACCAATGCTTATAGCAGGTAGCTTTGTAGAAAACCTCTATGCTTCTTAAGAATTACACTAGAAAAAAGGAACCCCATAAGGGGTACTTTGGGTGACTGTTACAACTAGATAGTCAGTCACTCCATTTACCTTAGCATGTGATTGAAGGAAATTATCCACCATTGTTTGGCAGATCTTGGCTTGAGAATCTGATAGTGAATTTGAACAAAATCAAGTCAATCAGAAAAGCAGCTCAAGACCTTCAAGAAATATTGGAAAAGCATTCAAAGGTTCTTTAAACAGACCTGTATGGATGAGGAACATCGTAGTGCAGATTAAAATTAATCCTGGAAGCCAGCCAAAATATAGTAAGCCTAGAGTTGTACCTTATGCTCTGTGACCCATAATGGAAGCTGATTTGAAACATTTGGTAAGCACTGGACTGTTGTCACCAGTTGCACACAATGAATGGACTGAATAAGCTTTGGTGCAGTTCATGCTGGAATGTATTGCTCCTGGGAGCAGCATTTACGTGTGCTCCCAGAACCACAGCACACTGAGCTGGGTCAGTACTGCAGAGGAGCTGACTGGGGCACAAAGGTACAGTACAGGGCTGGTAGGCAGCCCCTGCGCTATAGCATCCTCATGCCCCAGATAGCCATGGTCATCATGTACATGTGGGCTACAGTGCACTAAATAACTACAACATAGGATAGTCCCTTTTCCTGGCAGTGCTATCCTCTAGTGGAGTTAATTAGTTTCCTGGGGCCTAATAGCACCGTGTGTGTAAATGGTGATACGTTACTATGGAGCTAAATAGTGAACTCTGCAGTAAAGTGCACACGTAGATGTGCCCACTGGTTACAGAAAAAAATTGGGAAAACCACTGTTAGAAGCTTGATGCTGTCTTACAATGTTTAAAAGTCCATCGATTGAGAATGCACGGGAAAAAATATGTTTTTTAAAGTCCTCTGATGAATACCTTGGATGTGTCAGTGATGCCACAGGGTTAAAGAAATCACCAGAGAAAGAGAAGGTAATCCTTCAAGCACTACCATGAGGGAATGTCTTACAGATACATACTTCTTAGGATTACTTAACTATTATGGTAAATTTTTGCCTAATCTCAATAGTATTGGCATGCTGCATGAACTACTGCAAGCGAAAAAGAAATGGAAGAGGCCTAGAGAATATGAATGTGCAGTTCAGGAAGCAAGATAAATGTTGACATCAACTGATGTTCTTACACACTTTTACACTTCACTTCCTTTGCAGGTAGCATGTGATGCTAACTTTCCCATATTTTCTGATGATACAAAGAAGTCAATTGCTTTTCCTTCACAAACACTAACTGCTTGTAAAGGGAACTGTACACAAACAGAGAGGGAGTCTCTCAATATTATCTTTGAAGTACAGAAATTTCATTCTTATCTGTATGGCTAGGGTGACCATATGGGACAATATGAAATCTTGGACACTGCCTCTCTCCCCACCACCCCCCGCCCCTCACGTGAGTGCTGCTGCTAAAGGTAGGCAGGGGCAGAGCAGCATGGTGCAGCTCTAGAATTATTATTCAGGCAGCTAAGGGAGTCAGTGGCCCATTAATACCCCATTGTTCTTTGCTTCACAGGTGTTAACAATCATCACTCCTTTTTAATAGTCATTCCACTAATCAAGCTAACCTATGTTTGGGAGAATTTTTCTGTCTGCTAAGGCTTCCTATTTCACAGTTTATGCTGTTCCACCTCTCTGTTCTACATCCAACACCCAGGATACTTGTTTTAATTTTCACTTGCTAGCAAGGACCAGCCATCAAAATTCAGGACTGTCCTGGCCAAACTGTGATGTATCGTAACCCTACTATAGCAGACATTTTACTTTATTGACTGATCAACAACCATTACTTTGTATGTTTGGATCAAGACAAGGTATTACTTGCCTAGCAGCAGATCATATGCTATCCTGGGCATTGCTACTTTTGACTCACTCTTATACTATTCCATATCCAAAAGGGGCTCAGCACAGAAATGCCGATTGGTTTTCATACCTATCTTGTTTGACTGGCCACCAAAAGGAAGACACCATGGAAGTATTCTATTTGAATCTGATGGATCATTCACCCATTACCTACACACACATCAGAAAGAAACTGCTAAGGATAATGTTCTTTCTCTTGTGAAAGACATGGTTCTTCAAGATACAGTATTAAACTACAACAACTATCAACTAACACCTTTCATGTCACATTAGTCAGAATTATCAGTACAAACAAAAATACAAATTATTGGTTGTCTCTTGTGGGAGATGCAAATGATTTTTTGTGGGAGATACAAGTGGTTATACCGAGGTCACTCCAAACTTTTGTTTTGTGTGGTGGCTGGGCATTGATCAGGACATTGAGAGGACAACCAGATTCATAGATGTTAGGGTCGGAAGGGACCTCAATAGGTCATCGAGTCCGACCCCCTGCATAGGCAGTAAAGAGTGCTGGGTTTAGATGACCTCAGCTAGATGCCTATCTAACCTCCTCTTGAAGACCCCCAGGGTAGGGGAGAGCACCACCTCCCTGGGGAGCCCATTCCAGACCTTTGCGACTCGAACTGTGAAGAAGTTCTTCCTAATGTCCAGTCTGAATCTGTTCTCTGCTAGCTTATGGTCATTATTTCTTGTAACCCCCAGGGGCGCCTTGGTGAGTAAAGCCTTACCAATTCCCTTCTGTGCCCCCATGATGAACTCATAGGCAGCCACAAGGTCACCTCCCAACCTTCTCTTGCAGAGGCTGAAGAGGTCCAGGTGCCCTAGTCTCCCCTCATAGGACTTGGCCTGCAATCCCTTAACCATACATGTGGCCCTTCTCTGGACCCTCTCCAGGTTATCCACATCTCTCTTGAAGTGCGGCACCCAGAATTGCATGCAGTAATCCAACTGCGGTCTGACCAGTGCCCAATAGAGGAGAAGTATCACCTCCTTGGATCTGTTTGTCATGCATCTGCTGATACACGATAAAGTGCCATTAGCTTTTCTGATGACTTCGTCACACTGATGACTCATGTTCATGTTGGAGTCCACTAGGACTCCAAGATCCCTTTCCAATTCCGTGCCTCCAAGCAGGTCATTTCCTAGGCAGTAGGTATGCTGGACATTTTTCCTCCCTAGGTGCAGCACTTTGCATTTCTCCTTGTTGAATTGCATTCTGTCGTTTTCCACTCATATGTCCAACCTGTCCAGGTCTGCTTGTAGTTGTGTTGCTGTAGTGCATGTCAGCAATTTCAGAAAGATCATGGCTCAGCTTATCTGAACTTTTGGTCATAGCCTCAGACTCCATGGACACATATTTATGTGGATTATGCAGAGCCATTGAAGGCCATATGTTTTTAGTAGTGGCTGATACACACTCTAAATAGCCAGAAGTTTTCAAAAGTACTCTTTCTATAGCTACCCATACTATTTAGCACCTTTGTGTCTTATTTAGCCACTTTGGACTACTATTGCAATTGTTAAGTGATAATGGACCTTAGTTCTGTTCAGAAAAATTGAGCAAGTTCCTTGTTTCCAGTGGAATTCAACATATAATAGTCCTAAGGGACCATGACCCAAAGGGGAGGGGAGTTCAGGAAGAGTGGTTGCTCCTCAAGGGAGTGATTCTGGATGCACAAACAAAGTCTATCCCATCTCAGAGGAAAGGCAGCAAAAGGGCACAGCAGCCCCCTTGGCTCTGCAGGGAACTAGCAGACATTATGCATCTAGAAAGAAAGACCTACAAAGGATGGAGAACAGGATCCACCTCCAAGAATGAATATTCTGTGCTGGTCTGAACCTGCAGAGAGCAAACCAGGAAAGCCAAGGCTGCGACTGAACTCCAACTGGCTACAAGCATCAATGACAATAAAAAGTCCTTTTTTAGATATGAGGGGAGATGGACAAAAAGTGAGGGCAACATTGGAGCCCTGCTAAACCATATGGGATAAATAACAACCAATGCCCAGAAAAAAGCCATCTTGCTAAATGGGTACTTTGCATCAGTTTTTCACCAGTCCCAAGTTACACCCCTGCCCATTATGAGAAGGGAAGACCTGGGTGTGTGAGATCCCTTACCCTCCATCAATGCTGATCTTGTGAAGGAACACCTTGAGAGGCTGGATACCTTCAAGTCAGCCAGCCCTGACAGCTTATACCCCAGGGTACTCAAGGAGCTGGCAAGCATCATAGCTCAGACCATGGCACAGATCTTCAAGAACTCTTGGTGCTCTGATCAAGTGCCCGATGATTGGAAGAAGGCCAATGTGGTGTCTGTCTTCAAGAAAGAGAAGAAAATTGAATTTGGCAAACTACAGGCCCATCAGCCTGACCTCTATCCCAGGAAAGTTCCTAGAAAAGATTATCAAAGAGACTATTCTCAGGAGACTGGCCGATGGCAACATCCTGAGGGATAGCCAGAACAGTTTTGTCACGTGCAGGTCTTGCTTGACCAATCTTATTTCCTTTTATGACCAGGTGACCTATCACCTGGACAAGGGGGAAGAGTTTGATGTCATATATCTTGACTTTAAAAAAGCCTTTGATCTGGTATTCCATGATCACCTCTTAGCAAAACTGGCCAACTGTGGCCTTGGCTTCACCACAATCCACTGGCTCAGGAATTGGCTCCGTGGTCGTACCCAGAGGGTGGTGGTTGATGGAAGTCAATCATCGTGGTGTGCTGTGACCAGTGCGGTCCCTCAAGGCTCTGTCCTTGGGCCTATACTATTCAACATCTTCATTAATAATGTGGACATTGGTGTCAGAGTTGGACTGGCCATGTTCGCCGACGACACCAAACTTTGGGGTAGAGCATCCACACCTGAGGACAGGAGGCTGATCCAGGCTGACCTTGACAGGCCCAGGAAATGGGTGGATGAGAACCTGATGGTGTTTAATACCAAAAAATTCAAGGTTCTCCACCTTGGGAAGAAAAACCTGCAGCATGCTTATAGGCTTGGCAGTGCTACACTGGCTAGCACAATGAATGAAACGGACTTGGGGGTCATGATTGACCAAAAGATGAACATGAGCCTTCCGTGTGATCCTGCAGCTAGTAAAGTGAGCAAAACACTGGCTTGCATTCATAGATGCTTCTCAAGCAAATCCCAGGACATCATTCTCCCGTTGTATTCGACCTTGGTGAGGCTGCAGCTGGAGTACTGCATTCAGTTTTGGGCTCCACAAATCAAAAAGGATGTGGAGAAGCTTGATAAAATCCAGAGGAGAGCCACGCGCATGATCAGAGGTCAGGAAAATAGACCTTACGATGACAGGCTGAGAGCTATGGGACTCTTCAGCCTGGAAAAGCACAGGCTCAGGGGTGATCTGGTGGCCACCAATAAGTTTATCAGTGCTATAAATGCTCACCAGGATTTGGGGGAACATCTGTTCACTATAGCGCCCCAAAGGATGACAAGATTGAACAGTCACAAACTCCTCCATGACCGTTTCAGGCTGGACATAAGAAAGAACTTATTTACTGTTCGAGGCCCCAAGGTTTGGAATAGACTGCCGCCGGAGGTGGTTCAAACACCGACTTTGAATGCCTTCAAGAGACATTTGGATTTTTATCTTGCTGGGATCCTATGACCCCTGCTGACTTCCTGCCCCTGGGGCAGGGGACTGGACTCAAAGACCTTCTGAGGTCCCTTCCAGCCCTTATCTCTATGTCTATGAAGTCTATATACATTCTGGTTCTTATCATCCTGCTCCAAATGGACTAGCTGAACATTTTGTACAAACTCTCAAGTATGTAGAATAATCAGGGACCTTGGTTTTCTCTGATAAAAAAAATCCCCAATTTTTGGATTAAAAAAGTAACGTAGAATCCACATTTTTTCCATGATTAAAATAAAATGCCATTACACATATATATATTAGTCATCACCTATGTCTTCTAGTCTCCCTGCCATATTGCCAGGCAACTATCAGGGCTTTCTGACTTCCAGCTGCGCAAAAGGGATTTGAAAAATTAATTTGGTCTATATATATTAGCAGCATTTCGTTTTAATCATGTTAAAATGTGGATTTTGGGTTACTTTTTTTTAAATCTGAAAATTGGGGATTTTTTTTAATCAGAGAAAACCAGGATCCCTGGTAATAAGCCTCAGCCTCAATCAGTCTGCCATAAGTTTTCAACACAAATTGAACAATATTTTACTCATTTATCACAACACACCCCACATTACTAAGCAGGAGTCACCTTCTACTCTTTTATTGAAAGACCGTTGCATACTTGTTTTGACCTTTTACATCTTGAAGTTGCCCCACAGATACTCTTATACCAAAGTAAACAAACTGATTCGTGGAGTCTCTCTCACAATCACTTAATCCAAGTAGGGAATTTGGTCTGGGATTGTAATTACTCTGGTAGAGAAAAACTGGTACCTGAGAAACTCACTAAATGTATGGGGCCTGTTTTATTTATGGTGCAACTGTCTGATGGTACTTCATAGAAAAGACGTATAGGGTATGTCTACATGTGCATTTAGGCATACCTAAATTTAATAAGCATTAGCTTAATACACATTAAGGCAATTTAGGCTCACATCTCTACATGCAAGTGTTAAAGTGCATTAATACCATATGCGTGTGCTGACATGGGAATAAAGTTAGTCCCAAGTCAGTCCACACACAGCATTAATGTGCCTTAATGCATCTACACATGCATTAATGCACTTTAGCTATTCATGCCTAAATTTGATACTTGTTTTTGCAGGTATCAAATGTAGGCATGAATAGCCTAAAAAAAAATTCAAACCACCATTTTTAAGGTGCATTAAGGGCATGCACATGTAGATGTATGTGCTTTGTGTGCCTGTGTAGATGTATGCCCTTTGGCATGTGTAGATGTGCCAAAAGGAAGTTACAACTACAATATATACATGAGTCTTTAGAAGCTGCAGTTGGATGTCCAGTTTCTTCAGTTAAACCTCCTACAGTTACAAGTTTTGGTTCTGCTGATGTATTGGAGGAGACTTAAGTATCAGCTACTAATGATTCCTTAGCACCAGCTGATCCTGTAGTACAGAGCAACACCACTTAATCTCACCACATTATCCTAACAGGGTACAAAAACCTATGGTGTGCCTGATCCTCTAAATTGCCTAGATGGTGTGTTACAAGAAGTTGAATATTCCCTTTTGTTGTTGCTGCTGTTATTGTGTGTGTATTACTGTTTAACAAAAACTATTTTTGTGGTGGGGTGAAGGAATGTGATGTATGATGCATTTGCCATTATATATGGCATTGTGTCTGTTAATGTGGCTATGCTGTGTTCTTCCTTAGGCATCATGTTTTACTTTCAGTTTTGGTTCCTGTTCAGAACAATAAATGTATCAGCTATGTAAGCTGTGTGTTGCTCTCTTTGCCACTAATCTTCCCACCACTGATGAAACATAAGACATAACATTTAGAAAGAGCTCCTTGGTTATTAACCTAAATTTCTCATGTCCTAGTTTTAGCCCATAGCTTGGGTTCCATTCCCACTGGACTTACCTCTTCATGGCATTTGAAGACTGTTATCATATATCCCTTCAATCTTTTCAACTTTAGATTAATCTTTGGTTTTATTTTTGTTTGTTTGTTTGTTGTTTATTCTCCTCTGGACTCTACCCAATTGGTCCATATCTTTCTTCAAGTGTGGTGTCAAAAATGGAACATTGTATTCCAGATGAAGTCTTGTTGATATTGAATGAAGTGGAAGGGTTAGAGCCTCTCTCACATATGACATGCCTGTGTATACAAATCAGCATGATGTTTGTTTATTTATTGTAGAAATATGACCTCATGGGTTTTTGCCAAATTTGTGACACAACTGCAATATATGCTTTACTTTAGAATTGCTTCCAAGCCACACATTATCCTTGTGCATATGTGCAGCTGATTATCCCCACTTAACTTTAATACTTTGCATATGCCCTTGTTGAATTGTATCATATTTATGTAAGACAATATCTCCAAATTTTCCAAATAATTTTGAAATATATGCCTGTTCTCCAGAATGTTCACTAGGTTCATATCATATGGAAATGTAGCATGTATACATCTTCCAGTTCATTAATGAAAATATTGGAAAGTACTGGCCTGAAGAGAGATTCCCAAGATTCCAATTTGAAACATCCTTCCTTTTTGTTGGTGAATCATTATTAATGACTCCTGGCATACAGGTTTCCAAACACTTGTATATCAACAAAACAATAGCTCCATCTAATCAGTCTGTCTTTAGTTTTCTTAAAAGAAAGTCATTTGGTATAGTGGAAAAAAGTGTTACTAAAGTCACAACATACTGCATATACTGTTTCTCTCCAATCCACAAGTGCCTTTATCCTGTTGTGCAAGGAACCCATGTAGGTTTTATACAACTTGGTTTTGAAAAATCCATCTTGTCTATTGCTCACTTACATGTTTGCTATGCCCTGAGGGTGGAATTCTTTTTTCCTGTGCACATCCAACTGAGTACCTACATATTTTTGGCCCTGCCTCTGCAATGTGGATGTGTAAGCATGCAGGCATAGACTGAGCTTGCACCATAGGCTATACACTGTCATATGCACACATACCCAAGTGTAAGTCTGGGAAGAAGTAGGGGGAGAACAGCCCACCTATCTTTTGGCTCCAATGCCTGATTGGTTAGGATATGAAGCTGGAGGCCTGGGTTCTAAAACAAGGGGCTTTGAGTCTGCAGCTTTGTAGCATAGTGCTCAAAAAACCATGCTACAGATTTGGCATGATACCAATACTTCTCCAGTATTCCTTCTGAATCTAAGTTGCTGCCCCTTGCGCTTAATAGTTATTAGCCAAAATAGACAATGCAGTACAGTGCCACTCTGGAATCAGCTGTCTAGGCTAAACTGCAGAAACTGTTCCCTTCATGAGCACCAGTCTTCTCACCAAGACACATACCCTCTAGCTTCATCTTTCCTTCTAGGACCCACATATATCCTTCTATTGGCTGCTCCAGGGGTCAGATTCAAAATGAGTTTGAGAGGAGACTGTATATTGAATTATTTTTGAACATGCAGGGTATGTCTACACATGCAATTAATGTGCATGAATACACTTGGGAGCTCATTGCTCTGGAGTTTTTTGCTCCCGTGTGCACCATTTGAATCTGTGCCCAGGAGCAAAAAGCTCCAGAGCATATTGCTCAAGAGTTTATTCATGCACAGCACACAGAGCCACATATATCTATAATGCTTATAAAATTTTCGTAAGAACCAATTAGTTTTCTTAGTGGCAAAACAGAATCTCTCTCTCCTCTGTCCTCCTGTATTACTTTTCAACTGAAGATCTGGATACTTAACATTTTCCCCTTACCACCCAGTCCTGTGCTTTGAATGAGTCTATCATTCAAAAACAAAACAAAAAACCCCAAAACAACTAACCCCCCCTGCCCCCAAATATCTCTTTCATCCAGGAAAACCATCCAGTTTTTACTTGATGAATAATGCTTATTTCCACTCCAGGACCATCAAAGTTGTCATAATATAAATAATATGAAAGAGCAGTGTTCATAGGTGACTTGTAGGGGGTGCACAGGGGTGCACATGCCCCCCCTGATGGGGCCGGTGCACCCGACAGCTGACACTGATGCTGTCCGTAGGGCTGGTGCCCCCGCTGACAGGGCCACTGCTGTCGGTGGCTTCTGCAGGTACCCCCCAAAGATTCAGGAGGCACCAGTCACTCATGGCAGTGATCATTAGAAGCAGCTGTCCTATTAAGGCTAACAGTTTTTTTTTTTTTCTTCTGCTATTTTGAAGACAGAGAGATAAATGCAACCTGCAACTTGATTTTTTTTCTGCAAGATGCTTGTGGGAAAACACAATATTGTCCTATTTTTCATAGGTTAAATTCAGGAAGCAAGAAGTTAATACATTATAAAATAATAAACCAATTTGTTTTGGAGCATGTGGCTTCTTCTGATACACACGGAAATCCCTGGCTTTAAGAAATATCAAAATATAAAAAAGTAGTGAATCTGCTGTTGGGTTAATATAAATTTTCATTAGAAAAGATGAGGATAACCAGCAGTTGGGTTTCAAAATGAAATGATTTACCTTGAATATCCTTCAAAAGCACTCCTACAGGAACTGAGAATTTAATAAGAAGTTATTAGATTAAGCTTTCTTTTTTGAAAACAGCTACTGAATTACATGGGACTATGATCATAATCATCTGTTAAAAAGACATGTCAAGGGAATCAGCTGCCTCAAGGAAATGTAAGACCTAAGGCAGAGCTGTTTTATGATATGAAGGAGTCAGATTATAGCTATTGCAAAGAAAGGAAATATTTTTTATGAAGAAAGAAATAAGATGTCATTTTGTATTTCAGCAAAATTGGTTGCAATGCCTTAAGTATCTGAAGTACACTCTCTCTTAGTTTTGCCCCATGCTTTCTTCAGGGCATTTTCTACTCTAAATGGGCAAAACAAGTGGTAGCATTATCAGTGCTATCAGTGGGAACTGAGGAAGGCAGAAGTGGGACTTCAAGCATTTCAATCTCTATTCCTGCAAACACTAGAACTCATAAACACTGTTATACACTCGAGCTATCCTGTTGAACACAGTAGCCATATCTACACAAGATGCTGACTGTGCAGTTGTTACTGCACAGTCATTTTGTACTTGTATACACAAGTACTAACTAACTAGACAGTAACTGGAGTTACTGCACACTAGCACCACTGAACAATTTTAGGTGATACCGACTGTGCAGTAGATCTTTATTACTGCACAGTAGCATGGCATCATGCTTTGTGTAGATGGGACAGTGGGATTACTCCCAGCCTTAATAGATGGGATCTCTGGGCCTTGTTAGACCTTATGCTATAAGATGAGGAAATATTAATTGGCTTAGTATTGTTCAGATTATTGGAGCAGTCACACAGTAAGTGAAAAAACCTGGTCTGACTGTCCCTCACCTGCACAGCTGTGACTTGTTACTCTACTGACATTTTGGTGAACACAGGCAGGACCAGAAACAGGACCCACTCTTTGCTCTTGCTGGCCATAGAATGAGCCCACCGCTGTGTCAATTCCAACAAGAGTAGAGAGATCTCAGGAAGCAGCTTCCCAGTGGCTCTCTGGTCTCACTAAAACTGATATGGGAGCTTCCCTTCATGTGTGGTGGGATGTGTGATTGCCACCCCACTCCAGCCTGCTGCTCTCTGGAATACCTAGGCTCTGCTCCAGCTGAGCAGGGTGTCCCTGGATCCATGTATGGGTGGAGGGTATTTCTTCCCCCTTTCCCCCCACCCTGCCTTGTTATAGCCCTGGAGTCACTTACTTTGCCTGGCAGGAGCAGTGAGATGATGCTTTCCCCCACACATGCAGGTAGCTGGGGACACCCTACCCAGCAATTGGCAGTCTGGAGTGGGGAGGAGGGAGGAATTCCCCCTGTGTTTGCTGCTTCCCAGAAGACTAGGGCTGCACTGTGGCTGGGGGGGGTATCTCTAACTACCTGCATGTGTGTAGGGGAGAGTGAGTGACTCCAGGGTTACAGCAAGCACAGGTGTAGGTTGTCCGGGGTGGGATCCCCTCTACCTGTGCATGGAGCCATGGACACCCTCCCCAGCTAAGCACAGCCTGGGTCTGCTAGAGCATAGCCTGGAGATGGGAGTACGGAATTCTCTCTGTTTGCTGCTTCCTGGCATAGGTGTGGGGAAGGACTATATCACTGCTCCTGCTGGGCAGGGGGTTGGGGGAGAATTTCCCTAGTGTTTGCTGCTTTTTGGTAGACAGGGACTGCACTGTGGCCAGGCAGGGTATCCCCAGCTCCCTGCACTTTTGCAGGGAAGGATGAGGCAGAAACTTTTGCTCTGCCCAATGCAAAGTGGGGAGGGCTCTGGAGAGAGAGAAAAAAAAAAAAAAGATTGGTCTCCTCAGAGCTCAGGTGGCTCCTGGCCAGTGGACAGCTGGCTTCTCTTTGCCACTGCCAGCTGGACTCCTAGCTGGCTGAGTGCTGCTTGAGCTCTGGGTGGCCTGGTTCTTTTTTTTTGTCTGGAGTTTGCCCCCTGCCCTGTCGCAGAAGGAAGCAGAGCTGGACCAAGTGGTGGTAGGAGACACCGTGGCCACCAGATGCTCTGGGGCTGCCTCTATTTGACATCCCTAGGGGGGTGAGGTGCTGTGTCCAGCCGCACTGTGCCACAACATCCTTGGTAACCTTGGGACACTGAAGGACTTCAGCTTGGGTGGAATAATCGTGGGAAGTGTCCATATGGTAATATAACAGCAACAAAATTAGGCAGATTGGAGATAATCCTGACCTGGAATGTCATAACCTTAAAATAAATAACAAGTGCTTTAAGCCATTAAAAGGTGTTAACTGCAGCCAGTCCAGGGGTTAAGAGCACCAGAAGCCAGCCAAACCTACTGTGTAATAAGGCTCTTTGTAAATCACAAATCTATAAATGATAGAATAAGGAAGTTTGAATGCTTTAGAGTAAAAGGTATGAAAAACAGTTGACATGTTTCTGTAGGACATGTTGACATTTGTTCTGTAGATAAGGGCTGTCTTCTCAACAAACTTGTCACCCATGTCCTTGACCAAACAAGTATTTCATGAAAACTGTTAGTAGTAAATATAAATAGAACATTCAAATGACAAAATTCATAATGGACTGAAATCAGGTGCTGAGCTGCATAAGGCAATTTCTTCCCCTGAACTGGGATTGCTGAGCTATGCGCCAAGGGTAGAAGAAAGAGTAATTTGAGTACCACCTGCATGAGCAGGGTGGCACTTAAATCTACATAAAAGTAATTTTAAGTACCACCCTACAGAATAGTCATCCTGTCTTTGCAAGTTCAGGAATAGTCTGCTCAATATTTTACCTTCACCATAATTAGAAATGGCTGAATTATTCAGAATGATTTTGTTTGCCTTTCCTTTTATTTCCCCTTTCTTTTTGGACTTAATTTGGACTATTTTTCTGTTTGCAAATGGCCTGTGACCATATTTTGATGTTTTATGATGGTTAGTTAATTGAAGTAATTAGAGCACTTTAGACAAACATCTTTCAACCTCTAGGTTGTTTACAAAGTATTTGCATCAGCAACAATTAGGACCATTTATTGTGATTGTTCATAGTATAGAAATGTTTACCTATGTAACATGGTGGTCTCAGTGCAGATAACCAAGGCCACTGAAACATTGAGAAGCAGAAATAAATCAAAGAGTTTTTAACATGGCCAATTAAATTCTTCAAGCTAATTCTTGGTGCAAACATAGATTTCTATGAGCACTCGTGAGAACAAATGGATCAAACATAATAATGTGTGTGTGTGTGTGTGTGGTGGGGGGGGGGAGGGCGGAATGAAAAACAACTGCAGATCCACTGAAGGAAATTTACAGTTTTTAACTTCTGTGTGCATATATTTTTACACCAACAAATTGCTCCACTGATCTCACTGGCAGATTTTCTGTCTCAGAAGGTAAAAAACAAAAACCACTATGAGTCATTGGCTAAAAAAATGTATACCTTCCTATGTACTAACTACATCAGCATCCTTTTTCTCCAGAATGCATCACACCCTGTGTATTCAGATGGCACTAACCCTTGGTCTCTACTAATATTGCCTTACCAGTCCAGATTGATCTGTTTACAAGTTGGATATTTTATTTGCCTACTGGGTAATTTGAGAAAATACTAACATGATCTAAGTATACATAGCCTTACAGCACAATTAATTTTAGCTGCTGTATTGCCAGAGGAACTGAATTGTGAAGTGGTATTGCAGGCCAATGTGGACAATTGGGAAATTGTGTAGGATTAAGGTCTATTTTACAGTCTTTGCAAGTCAGCCTATTATCATATCATGAATACAAAACAGGCTAGGAATTCATTGAATATTGATTCATTCAAAATATGCATTTATTACATCCTAAAATGTTTTTCCCCCCACTTCTTTTTTGTTATATCCCTCTATTCTGTAGTGCCATTTAATGTGTTCTCTGAATTTTAACTGCTAATAAATCTGTCAACCAAGTAAAAATATAAATGGCGGGGGGGCAGTAGAACAGTTATTGTGAGCAGATTTTCCTTAAGATGTGATTGTGGAAAATATAATAGTCTGATGAGTACTATGAAAATATTATGTATAGTATATGTGATCTGGTCTGTGAGGTTAAGCTGTACACTATGGATGCATCTACATGTTCATTAATGCCTTCCTTACCGTGTATTTAATTTAGTACTTGCTTAATGAAGTACTAACTAAATGTGCCAGTAACTAGAATTACAGCACAATAGCACTGGCACAGTTATTTTGTGATGCTTACTGTACATTAGCCTAATAATACTACGCAGTAGGCTATTAGCACAGTTTTTACCTGCCACACTACTGCACAGTGATTAGGCTAATGTGCAGTAAGCATTTCATGTAGATGCACCCTCTGGATAGGAGAAGATTTAACATATATCTATTGTTGCCCTGTGGGTCAGCCAACTCTCAGGATCTCAAAAATGTGCTGTTAGATGGGAGGATGTGACACAATTGCAAATATACAAACACACAAATCAGTTAGGTGCATACACAAACACACATGCTACCAACTCAAGCACATACACATCCAAGATTACCAGCCTAAGCACATGCATACCTATCACCAATTTGAGCACATACACACTCCAAAAATTAGACAACAATCAGTTGTCAATATCCATACCTGGATCACTAATTCGTATATCATGCACATGATGACATATATATTCACCAGTTCACACACTTACCACCCACCTACACATACACACAGGTGAGTTCCTAGCTTGGATGGTACAGTGTGTGTATGTGTGTGCTTGGGGTGCTTGGGATACCTGGGGGGAAGATTAAGGTGAGAGAAACTGTAGACTAGTGAAAGTTGCTGGGACCAGGATTAGATCTGGTAGATTAGAAAGAAGCTGGCTGAGGAACTGAGGCTTGGGGTTAGTTAAGGTCAAATGGCCCCAGGGTTACTCGAGGTCACTGGTGCTGGGGTTGAAGGAAGGGAAAAAGCCCGGTGGCAAGGAGGAGACAGCCAAGAAAGAGAGAGGCAGAAGGCTGTGAGATCAGGAGGCAGGTAAGTGGTGGCAAGGAGGAAACAGTCAGGAAATGGATAAAAACCCAATGCGGGGTTTCAAAATAACAGGCTTATTAAACAGACAACACACTACACAGCCCCATGAAGTTATTGGTTCCTACAAACACAAACACACAAACAAGCACTCACAATGGTAGCATGAGAAAGAAACTCAGTGGAAAGGTTGGAGTCCAAGTAGGGAAGAGAAACAGAGTCCAAGTCCTTTGCTTGGGGAAGGAAGGTAGGTGATAACTACCTATCCTTGGCTGTGAGTTGATCCTTGATAGCCAGTCAGGGTCTTTTCCAACAAGATGTTGTCCAGAGGGGTGGGTTGCTGGCAGGGCCCCTGGGTGCATAGGTGGTGTGGCATGGTGCTGGTCCAGATAGAGAGGGAGTCCCACTGGGTCTGTCTTCACTGTCCCTTTTTATAGGGGCAGACCTTCTTTGACCCTAGTGGCAGGGGCATGCCCAGGCAGCCCCTGGTGTGTATGGAGCATGTGCATTCCAGGCAAGGACATGCAGTTTCAGGTGTCTGTAATGGTGAGTTGGCTGGTTTCTGCAGAAGTCTTTGTCTTCCAAATCTTGAGCCAGGGAGGGTCAATGCAGGGTGATGGTTGGGTCCGCAAGTTGATGGTTCAGTCATTCAGAGGGAGCAATTTTTAGACCTACTGCCATTGTCTCTCAAGCACCCTCATTCATCCTCATTCATTCAGGAACCATTTTACATAGGAGGGGTAGGTATAAGTCATAGGTTACAAACATACTTACACAACAGGGCACGGGGACAAGATGAGAACAAGATGGGAACCTGACACACAAAAGGAATACTTGACATCACTCATGCCAACCCACACTGCAGGCCTCAATCACACAATGTTAATATGAAACAATAAAAACCAATGCACAAATGATAAGAATACAATATAAAACAGTGACAACCAATACAAACATACAGAACACTATTGATAATATAAAAAGGGGCTTATTACAATGTGGGAGTGTAAGAACTTAGCTTAGCTTACCTAGTATTACTTGTAATCACTTATAAGGGATAGAGAGGGCAGAGAGAAAGTTGGAAATGGTTAGTGGAAGGGGAGGGAGTGTATTTTTAAATGAAAGAAAAACTGGGGGCTACACTATAATGTTTCTATTCAATGGGGCCTGTACATAAAAGTGATGTAATGGCTTCCCAAATAAGAACACTGAGCTATACAACTGAAAGGAATTTTTATTTCTAGGTTCTATGCAAAAAATGACACAACTATTTGGCCAGATCATAAACAGTTTTTTAAAGAAGTCTTTGTCCCTATAAAAAAGGTGCAAGTTTCTTGAGAAATCTAAAGAGCTCTGAGAAGGAAACAAGCTGACAGTGGGTGCATCTACATGTGCGCTTTACTGTGGAATTGATTAATTTGCTCTGCAGTAAAGTGTTACAATCTATATGTGCACTAGTATAAAACACGTGTGTAGATGCTGACTGTAGGCATAAATTGCACCTCATCAGTCCAGACAGCTGGGGGCCTACTCTGCCACAGCTCAAATTGCTGCTGTGCTTGGTGTACATATAGACACTGCACCCAGGAGCAGTTCACTTTGGCTCACAGTGCTCCAAAGTTTATTGTGTTGCATTAGTTGCATGTGTAGATAAGTGAGAGGCTTATCAGAAGCTTAAGGGGAGTTGTATATATTAAGGTTCTCATATGGAAGAAGTTAGTCATGCATGTGATATGTTCTATTGATTATTTCAAGGCACATGTTCTCTGAAATGTTTTTGTTTTAAATAAATAATATTTTGATTTAATAAATGTGTTTAGTCACTGGATAGCTATGTCAGTATTCTGGAGAAATGAATTGCAGCATCTGGACAGAAGTTGGATACTCTGAAGTAAATCAAAGTTAATTTGCATCACCTGGTCTCAGACTGGGAGTCCTACATGACTCCACCTTGCAGGACAGGGGAGAGATGGAGTCCTAAGACTTGCAGTAGATGTAGAAATGGTCAGTCTGCCCTGTTGTTCAGACATATAAGGTGGCAGTATTTGTGGGATGGCCAGTATGGATTACAACTGTGAAAGTAAGTAGCATAGTAGAAAAAAAAAAAATAGAGTAAAATCCTATGCAGGAATAGAATAAGAAAAAAAAATAATTGAAAAAGTCAAAAAAAAGTCACAGCAGATTTATATAGAAACAGGCAACTAAACTACTGAGAGCTACCAAAGACACAACTGGTTTATCTGTTATGCTCCAAGGACCAGGGAAAAAATAATAAAGGATCTATCAACAGAAGTTGAGGGTACTGGGCAATAGTCCAGTTCACTAGCAGGACTTAGTAATCTCAAGGGCAATCAGAGCATTTGCAGCAGTAGGAGCAGTGACAGAGTTTCCTCCTGACTAGACTCCCACAGGCAGATTTTAAGATGACATATCCTTTAAATTGCAGGGGAAGAAAAAGCCTGCAGCTCCAGAAAAAGGTAGGGTTGAGAGGGGAGCTGGAGTTGGAGCAGAAATGACTTTCTCACCAGAATAAACAATGCCAACTGCAACAGGAAAAGACAAATAATGACAGAAGAGAGAAAAGGAGAGACTATCGGAGTTGAGCTGGCATGACTGGGAAACTGTAGGTCTAATACTTTGGAGAAATCATGATATGCTAGTACTGTGAGAACAGACAGATGCAAAATTATTTTCCCAGTTCCGGGAGAGTAGATATATAGATAACTGCTGAGGGGGAGGGAGGGGAGAGTTATGATTTGAACCAAGAACTAGTTAATCCTGAGTTTACCAAACTGATTCTAACCACTGATACAAATATCTTAGACATTTTCTGTATCACAGAACAAGACATGAATAAGCTGTCTGCCCAAAGCCCAAGTCCTGAGGCCTGTCACAGGTTTGCTAGGAAGTCACTGAGAATTTCTAGTCAGGGTAGAATAGTCCCAAAAAGGAAAGTTTAACCTTTTGCATCTAAGCTCATGCTTTGCTGTATGTTTCAAAATAAAATACAATGATGCCCCCAATGGAAACTGGAAAGAAGAATCAGTAGAAGAACAATTATATAGCAGAGACATATTAATTATGCATGGACCCTTTTCAGACCACATACGGTGCACCATAGTAGGTGCTAGCAGGCATACAAGTTTGGGTGAAAGTCCCTAAAATGAACCAGCCCTTTGGTCTGCTTCAGCCCTAGTTGTTAAAGAAGTTTTCTTGAGATCCTGACAGTGGGGTTCATGGGATATTTTTTTTCTTG
The DNA here is from genome assembly GCF_000455745.1 of Alligator sinensis. Lineage (NCBI taxonomy): Eukaryota > Metazoa > Chordata > Crocodylia > Alligatoridae > Alligator > Alligator sinensis. The sequence goes on along the minus strand of NW_005842671.1, from coordinate 831,954 downwards.
ATGTGATATTGGGAATGAAATTGAACGGCACTGTCCAGAGGTTATATTTCAACCATTCTTCCCAACTGCCCCTATGGAAGGAAAGGGTAGTGACACCACTTTTGGTGTAGTATCAGTGTAATTGTTGAAAATAGAGTCCCCTATGGCTCTTCAAATTTTGTAAGAATAGGATGTGGTCTGTTAGCCTCCATGCTCCCTTTGATTATTTGATTTCAAATCAATTTCCTAGTGAAAAGGCTACACAATCTTGGAATTGTGTTGCAGACAGTAACTGGGGCTGTTTTTCTTCTTAAGAATGTTAGCACTGCTGTAATACTTTTGCTTTTTGACTATTTTTTTCTCAGAAGTAATCTACTATGAAGGTGGAATAGAAACTTGAACTGACTTTCTGACCTCTCCTTGTGGCATCTGACATCTAGCCATCAATAAACTCAATGACTGCATCCCCACAAGCATGCACATGCAGTTTGCAGCACCTCAAAGCCATTTGAAGCACCACAAACCTCACATGGTGAACATGCACCCATGCAATGCACTGTTAATTTGCAGTGCAGCTGTTCTTGACACCAAGATCCCAGTATCAAAAAAAGCTGCTGCTAAAAAAAAGCATTGCATTGCATGTGGCAGCAGCGAGTTCCACCGTAAACTTGAGCCTGGCCAGCTAGATCCATGCTCTGGGTGCTTGCCAGGCTCTGAGTAGCCATCTTGGCACTGCTCTTGCCTTAGGAGGCCCCCAGGACCCCACGTAAGGCTGCTGGGGCCAGCACTTGTGCCCCCACCCAGGTCCTTTTGCCGCATGCTGGAGCACATGTTCAGGGGCATGCCTGGGGACAAATAGTAGCGGGACAAATATGTCACAAATTTGTGCCACTGCTATTTGTCCCATAGGAAATGCACACCCCTACATGTGCATTTTCATGAGGATGCAACCAACATAGCTAAAAGAAACCATAATCTTTCCACTCCCTTCCCTTATAAACCATCCTTGCTATTTTCTTTCTCAACTACTATGAACAACACCATTATGTTTCTTGCTACTCGGGTCCATAATCTGAGTGATTTCAACAGCTCTATGGGTCCTTACATCCAAGCTATGTCTTGAAGATTGTTTTTGTCTACCCACATAACTAAAGTCTTGTCAGGTTATCTTCAACTTGTGTCTCCATTGTTGTAACATCCTTGTCTCTGGCCTTGACAAATACAGCCCTGCTCAGCTCATTCACATTCATAATGCTGCAGTGAAACTGATTTTTCTAGCCTGTTATTGTGCCTGCATCGTGCCACTTCTTGTCCCTTCAGAAGCTTTACTGCATGTATGGCATCAAACGTTTTTTGTTTTTTTTTAATTAGCCCAAATCTATCTATTCCTTCTTTCTCACTACAGAAATAATTATTTACCCCTCTGATGCTGGCCTCCATCACCCACATTTTACATTTTCAAATGAGCACCTTTGGGCTTTCTCCCATGGTACCTCTCCTGTTAGAGAGGATCTCACCATAAACATCTACAAAACACTCATTATTTTCTTTATTTTTAAATTTGCTTCTTAAATCTCTTCTTTTACCATAACTGCAAATAACTTGTCAGTGGTTAAAGCACTTGAGTGTTAACAAGTTTCATAATGTGGAATAGATAAGGGGCCAGGGCCAGATGCCCACTTAGGGGAGGTGCCAGAATGGTAGCTTCTCAGGAGCCCTTGGTGCTGCAGCACTAACAAGATACAGGGACACTATGCCACTTCTGTAGAAAGTGGGGATTTGAGTCCTCAGAGGAGATAACACTGACCGTCCCAACTCTTTTTCTTTCTGACCCCACCAGGTCTCAACACCACTCCCCTCAGGGTTTTGCCTACGGTGCAAAACTTGATGGTTATACCTCCAGCATTAAGACCACTGCTTTCCTTGCTAAGTGTAACCTGGGAAAACCCAAGGTTGTGCCCATCCCCAATTGGAAGGGATAGATGAGGCAGACGACACTGCTGTGAGAGGGACACCTGTGATTTCAGCTTGGGTCCCTCTTTCCTCTATAGAACCAGCTCCATTCCAATGCTCTTAAGTATTTACAGTATATTAAATTATAATATACATACAATTCTAATGCAATATATACAGGTAAGTATCTCACTTGGTATCACCCAACAAATAAAGGAAAACTTATGGTAAGTATTTCCAGTGATACCATTCAACAACACTAAGGGTATACAGATAAATATTTACAATATGGTAAGCCAGGAACCACCTCCTAGGACTGCTTGTCCTAATGGGCAACTCACGTCGGGGATGGCCTTCTCAACCCTGAGCCCTACAGAGGCCTGGTGAAACTGGTGAGTCCTCAGGATGCTCGTGTGAGGAGGAGGGGCAGATACCCAGATGGGTGAACTAAGTAATTAGGGTCAACAGGTAGTTTACAGGAAACCCAGAGGAACCATTGGCAGAGTACAACCGGGTAGAAAAAAGGAAGGGTGGGGGGGAGATGTGAGCAGGTAGCACACCAATGAGGGACCAATTATACAAAACTAAACTAATCCCATCACATATTGTACAGCATATCTACAATCATGATAACAGTCTTACAAAATATAAGGTGCAGTTTACATGATATAAGGTGCGTCTACCCCTGGATCCCAGTTAGCAAGGGGTACCTCCCCTCCTATGGGTCTAGCTGGGAGGGAACCTTTCACCTTGGGCTTCCCTCTGGGGGGCGGGGGGGGGGCGGTATTTCAG
>NW_005842671.1:820221-829137 GCF_000455745.1 Alligator sinensis | reverse complement strand
ACTCGATTCTGCTAGCAACTCACAGTTCTCTTCAAGGAGCCATTTACCAGGCCCCAGGGTCCTTCACTCAGTCAGAGGCCCCTAGCTCTGTCTGCCTCATGCCAAGACCTCCCCTCTTGGCCCTGTGCCCTGCTTTGGGCACTGAGGATTTTTCCAGGTCTTGGTGAGGGTGGGGGCAGAATCCAACTGCTGCTGGCTAGGTTTACCCAGCCTTACAATTGGGCCTTCTCATGCCCGAGCTCTAGGCTCCAGGGGCTCTTTTAGTTCCTTTGCCAGGCCACACTGTGGGGCTCCGGCTATTCAGCTTATGCTGGGGCTAACCTAAGCAGCCTCAAGCTGCTCTCAGAGCCAGCTTTCTGTGCGCCAGTCTGCACACTGGGTGGGGCCCGAGCAGCCTCGAGCTGCTCCCAAGGCCGGCTCTGTGTGCTGGTCTGAACACCACTCTATCCAGCCCCCTGCTGAGGATGCAGGCTTGAGCCACCTTGATGCAGCTCCCAGAGCCTGAGCCCCATGTGCCAATCTGCACACAGCTGGGGTGAAGAAGGAATCCTGGTGGAGGCCCTTTTTGGGTGCTTCCCTCTCCAACATCCCTTGCCGCCTCCCCTGTGTGGCTCATGCTGCTCCTTTTATACTTTCAGGGGGCTCCATCCCCTGAAGTCCAGACAACCTTCAGCTTCCAGGTTTGAACTCAGGATGGGCTTCACCAATCGGGATTGAGAATTCTTGAACCCAGGATGCACCGGGGCTTGAGCAGGTAAATTTGCCACATAAGCAATATTGTTTCATTATTTTTTTCAATACCGTCATCTGTCTGTCCCTATCTGTTGACTTCTGTCTTAAATTGTGAGCTATTTGAGGGAAGAAGTATCTGTATTTGCATAGTGTCTAGTCCAGCGACACATGACTAGAGTTGCTAGTCTTGGGTAATTCAAACAGTAAATATTAATTATAACACCACTGATAGCTGGTAACTATAAGCTGCTCCTCTTCCCTTCCACTGCTCAACCCTCCTCCACATACTGAAAGATGATATTTAAAGGTCTCCAAAGTAGAATTGTCAGAATTTGGGAAAACTTCCTTTTTATGTAAAAGCACTCAAAAATGTTGAAAGCATCTTTACAAAAAAAGAATTGTCACAACGTTCTTCGGCTAAGAATCTTTCTTCCACTAAGGATCCTGGTCCTGCACTTACACAACATCCTTTTGAGGTGTGGAGGTCTGGCAAATCATACTAATTCATTAGGACACTGCAGAAAGTAGAACCATGAGGTATTTAGTACTGGCAAATCATTACTCACATAACTTGTTTAATTCTTTGTTTTGTTATTATGTAGCTCTCATTGATTTCTCATCCTTGCCTGTGGAAGATTATGTTCTTTGAATGACACAAGTAAAATACAAGAAGTTTTCAAACATCTTGGAAGCTAGAAATGTCGCTAAATGAATTATTCATTAATGATACAATATTCCATTTTGCACTGTGATTACAAAGCAGTGGAAAATACATAAGGAACAATCTTGCAGGGGCAAGAGAGTGAACAGGATGACTAAGAAGGTCATTTCTACTTCTGAACTCTATAACTCTATAAATAGAGATGGAGTTATTGTTCCACTCTCATTCATAGCTGTGCACAAATGATAACAATGAGTTCTTCTCTCTATTTTTCTGTTCTTCTGCCTATTCATAATACTCAGTACTCCCTTTAAAATCTTGCCAGTTCTTCAAGCTGTTTAAAGGTACCCCAGTTGTTGCATTAGCTGTAATTATTTATTTATTGTAATCAGAGAGGATGTTTTATAAAGGCGGCAGTTTCTCCCCCTCCCCCGCCCCATACCCAACAGTTAATTTACTGTAAAATGATTGTCCTAAGGAAGACAAGATGCAGTAGGCCTGCAGAGAATGAAGAAACTGGTGTTCAGATTTATTATTATTATTGTTGTTGTTGTTATTGTTGTTGTTATTTATTTTAATTAAAGGGAATACTATAAATATTGGGGTAATATGTTTTATGTAAGGCACAGGCATAGACAGATATCTCTGTACAGACATAGCCTCAAGGGTTTATTGGCATCAGATGACCAAATTACTCAGGAATGCATTGCTAAAAAAAGACTTATGCAGCTCATCTCTCTGTGATATCTATCAAATTTGTATAACGCACAATGAGTTCCATACAGGCCACACTTACAGAATGAAATAATTGGGACAAGATTTCTATATTGTAATTGCTACTGCAAAGGGTTCAGAGAACTAAATATAAATACTAGTGAATTGCCTGTCAGGAATGATGGAGGGGACACAGGAGGGGGTGAGGCCATCACCGCTCCACCACCACCCCATGCTGCCACCACCTCCAAGAAGCAGGGCTTGAGTGGGGTGGGGGGTAAGGGGCAAGACCAGCAGTGCTGGTCTCACCCCCCAGCTCTGTCACCTCTGTCTCCACCGTCATTCTTCTGCCCCACTCCGTGCTCATCCCTATGCCACCCCCCACTCTATCCCCTCCATACCTGCTGTCATGGAGGTGCTCTGTCCCTGCTGTCATTCTCATCCCCCTCTATTCCATGTCCAGCCCTGTGCCACCCCCCACTCTGTCCCCTCTATCCCTGCTGTCATGGCAGCACTCTATTCCTTCTGTCATTTTTGACTGGCAATTTGCCCTGTGCATAGCACTGGCTGGAACTATGCCCTGTCGGGAGGCATACCCCACAAGAGCTTATATAATAAAAGTAAAAGTATACCAGAAAATAGTTTTTAAAAACTAATATCTTGCCTATACTTTTTTTTTTTGATCTCAGCCCTTCCTGTACTGAAAATGAATGCACAATAATTCACTGGGAGTCAAGGAATTGTCCCTGTAAATGACAGAAAGCTCTTGTTTCTTGCCCAGAATGGCAATGAGTTTTCATTGTAGTTATGGTATTTTTATGCTGAAAAAAGCTGTCAGTTATATCTAAAGGAAGGAGACAAAGGGGCCCTATTTGTGGGAAAAGAAGGAAGCTTCCTTCCCTGCATAGAAACTGGTGGCTTCATAAAACTGCTTTGAAGTTCAGAATGAAATAATATTTAAGTGGTGCAGGCACCTACTCTGGACTGATTCAAGAAATTCTTGGATGCTTATCTTGCTGGCATCCTTTGATCCTAGCTGACTTCCTGCCCCTGGGGCAGGGGACTGGACTTGATCTTTGAGGTCACTTCCAGCCCTAATGTCTATGAAATCTATGAGTAGGTGAGGCAGTAAAAGCTATTTATTAACCACATGTCATACATCTCTGAAATTTATTAAATGGATGTCACCTCCATATAAGAAAGAAATAAGAATACAATGTAGAACCTGCTTCTTGTTTATAACTTTGTACATGTAGAGGTGCTATTTTAATCCAGCAAATTTACCCTCAATGGGCGCGTCCACACATGAAAGCATGTGCACTTGCAGCAGCTCAAATAGAAGTGGTGCAAATTTGAGCCAGGGCTTTTTGCCTCATTGCACATGCTCAGGCAAGCACTTTGTGGAGCAAATTGTGCCACTTGGGGCAAAATAACCCTGCCTGGCTTCTCCCAGATCTCCAGCCAGGGGGAGCTAGAGCCAAGGGCCAGCACCTGTGCTGTCCCCAGCAATATAAAAAGCTGCCCTGTCCTGGCCCCAGCAGTACAAAAACCTACCTTGGTCAGCAGCTCAGGGTTACTTGACCTCAAGAGTTTCTGGGGCCCAGGCAATTGGTATCTGTGGACACTAGCCCCCTGTGTCAGCTAGACTGCTGAAGCAGCATCCCAAATTCACTTTTTGAAACACGCCAAAATCCACATTCTTCCACAATTAGAACAAAAGAGAGAGAGAGAAAGGGGGATTGATCAGATGGGCATGTTTTATTGTTTTATTTACAATGTTAAAGATATTTGGAAACCTATCAGTGTATATAGCATCAAAATAAAATAAATCCTAAATATCTATATGTTTTAATGTTTGCTTTGGGTTTCCTTATCACATGGTGGGTGTGTGATGGGGGGATGTGGGGTTGGCGGGAGGGGGTGAGAAGGGGGCTGGGGGGATGTGGGTGGGTGTGGAGGGATGTGGGGAGATGTGAGTCACTGTGTGGGTAGGCTTGGGGGGACTGTGGGTGTGGAGACTGCTTAGGAAGGGTGGGTTTCATGCAGGGAACCCACTCTCATGCCCCAGTGGCTGGCAGGGCATGGTGGCATTGGCGGTGGTGAGAATATGGTGGCAGTGGTAAGCAGGGAGCTCCTGCAGATGCCACCAGCACTGTCAGCAGCGAAGGGAGGAGTGGTGAGCATCCACAGACACCACTGGCAATGACAGCAATGGGCAGCAGCAATCGCTGACTGCCCACAGACACCACTTGTGGGGGTGGGGGGAGGGTGGCAAGTGGCAACCGCCTGCAGGAACCACCAACAGTGTTGGCATCATCCAAGACTATCTTGGATGAACTGAGGAATAAATACCACAGTCAGAAAGAGCATGTACCTGGCCAGGAGAGGACATCTTTGTCTTGTGCAGCAGTGGTGGCTGTTCCCTTCCTGCTATATAAGTGCCAAATTTTGATCACTACATGGCATTTTTGTTCAAAGTGCCAAAAATGTCATTTATACAAAGGTAGGAATGGTGCATACACACAGCTATTCTAAGCAAGCATGCAGACTGGATGAGTATACCAACAAGAGGTGAAGATTTCTTATGGGTCTCATCAATATTGACTAGAAAATCTGGGTAGCTTTGAAAAAAAAATTCCATTCAAATATTTTAAAGTAGAATATTTAATATTTCCAATGGTATTTCAGGAAAAAAAATCTTTTAAGCTTCTGGTATATTTGTGCATAATTGTTTCTTTCCTAGTGTTCTTTTCCTTTTTCTGATCATTTTATAATCATCCAATATGGGTAAGTATAACTTTCTTTAAATTATGTTTTAAGAATGCAAATCTGTATTTTAACAATTGGGTGAGAAAATAGGCAAGTCTTGCCACAATTCACACACAGTCTCTGTAGAATCATGATAAATTCCTTCAGCTATCTCTTGACCTTGGTAATAACATCCTACACACAATGCAGGATGCCCTAAAGTATTAAAAAACTGCAGTGAAGAAAGCTGAAATAAGAAAAGAAGAGACTTCAGAAATGTGAGAGAACAATTCTTTTGTCTCTTATGTATTACTGGCTGTTTCTTTTGTAAAAGAAAGCCAGAATGTTAATTTGCTATAATTAAGCACACAATGGGGTTATCATGGATATAAAGAACAAAATGGTATACTTTATGATAAAAGCGAATTTCAGCTTCCAAGGTGAAAGCTTAACAGAATCATAAAATGAGTAGCTCTTTGTTTTATTCAAAATTGTATTTTAAACAGCCTTGAAGGGCTCTGGGGGACATTCTTCTAACTTAAAACTCTATTTGATATTTATATTTTGAGATTCACTTCACTCTTAGTTGCTGTCTAAGTATATATTTAGTAACTTCAGGCATCTGGATTTGAAAATGTTATCAATAAAGAAAGAGAGTAATTGAAATTGCCTTTTTTCTATATTGAACTTAAATAGCATGCCATAGCAAAGGTGTCAAATAGTAAGAAAGGGAAATGTATTATATTCATGAATAAAAAATTATAATTAACCAGTATTTATTAATTGTGGATATTCATGTCAAGTATTTTGGAAAATGTTCACTAGTATTAAAAATAAATCATTCTCATACTGGAAGGATGGTAAATGCTATTGGAAATAGTGAACTGATGAAATATGCCAATGAAGAGAGAACTATAGCTAATGATATTAGGCTATTGGAGACCTAGTTCCAAACTCCCCTCTGCCTAATTGACAAATAAAGTCTGTCCTGAAACAGGGAAGACTTGAGCTTGCAATACACATATGTGCCTCAAGCCTCTACCTGCCTCATTTAATTCCATCAGCTTTCATTCAAAAAATACACATTGTGGTGTTGCTTCAATACAAAAAATATTTAAAGTTACTAAAAAATAAAATTACAGTCGTCTGGCCAGGTGTACTTCTTACTCACTGTTTAGCTTTTATTGTTGTTTGTTGAAGTGGTAGTCCCCTGGCTGGATAACTAACAGACACAAGAATCTATTACTACTAGGACTGTGTGAAATGGCACCATTCCATTTAGCCTTCAGTTTTGAGATTTTGATGGAACAGCATTTTGTATTGAATTTCATTTTGATTCAAAACAGCTGTTCCATTTTGCTTCGTCAAAGCAGTGAGGCTGTTTTGACTGGTTCGACATTTTGCTAGATCAGCCAGGGATGGGAAGTCAGCACAGCTAGGCTGATTTCCCATCCCCAGCACTGGATCAGGCTGAAGGTGGGAAGTCAGCCGGGCTGACTTCCCATCCGCAGTGCTCGATCGGGTGGGGGATGGCGAGTCAGCCTAGCTGGGATGATTTCCTGTCCCCAGCCCGATCTTGCACCAGAGATGGGAAGTCAGCTCAGCTGAGCTGATGCCCTGCCTGAACCAATGTTGGGGATGGGAAGTTAGCCCAGCTGGGCTGACTTCCCACTCCCAGCCCAGCTGGGCTGACTTCCCGGCCCTGGCCGGATCTAGCCCCAGTCTAGCGGGGAGCCTCATTTTGTTTTGAGGCTGTTTTGAAGCCCTTTGTTTTGTTTCAATGTTGCTGTTTTGACCTCAACGTGAGTCAAAACAGTGTCTAAATGAAACGGCTGGTGAAATTTCACACAGCCCTAATTAACTATATCTCATGTCTAATTCCTTGATCAAGTGATTTTGGTTGGGTTGATGTAGCTAACGCAGTTTTTCTATCCCTTCTACAATGTAGGGATGGTGCTGTTTTAGGGCAAAATCAAAGCCTTAAGGTGAATGGGAGTTTTGTCGTTGATTTCAGTATAAGCTACAGTGGCAGCAGTAGTGTCGCATGGCATGAAGCATGACATGACACTACTGTGCAATGGTAATGAACTACTGCACAGTCAGTATTACCTAAAAGCTATTCAGCAATGCTACTTATATATGCAAGTACTAAATGACTGTGCAGTAACAACTACTTAGTCAGTGTCTCATGTAGAAATGGCTGGTGTTACTCTTAATGTCAGTACTTACTTTTTTTTATATTTAACCCTTGTTCTGAGCTGTAAGCCTGATCCAAGGACTATTGAAAACAATAAAAATATTTTATTTTAATTGGCTTTGGATCAGGGCTATATAGGGCCAAATCCCATTTCACCATGATATGATTGAATTCTATTTCCATTTGTGTAGCTAGGTTTACCTTGCACTTGCTGCTGAACATGCTGAGAAGGCGTCACAATGGCTACATATGCTTTGTAGTATAACAGGATTCCACAGGTGTAGTGATCTCCAGGTACAATAAATACAGGCATACAATGAAAGAAAAGAACTACCAACAAACTTTAACTGTGGAGCAGAAAGCAACCTCTGCAGATGCTCTGGGACCATATCCCAGTCCCCAACTCCCTTAGTCTCCAGTTAGGAAACATCTCTAAATTATAACTTCCATTATTTTACATCTTAACAGTAACTACAAAAGTTGAGCAAGATGGAAAAAAAAATAACACCCATCTATAGAGTTGTTCAGAAAGTTTCACTTTTCTCTCATACTGGTAAAGAATCTGACCTGGTTTCCACTTTGTTTTTGGTGGGCAGCTTTTCCTTAAGCCTTGAAAGATTTGAATTCTTATATTAGCATCCAACTGACTTTCACTTTCAGCAGCTGTGCTTCTGCATTAGTTATTGAGGCCAATTTCCTATTTTTGTATGATAGGATTTGTATTTACATCTGTAGGTACATTTCTTCTCATATGGACATGGTTGCTTCTTGAGTTCTGGAATAACTGGTTTCTTTCTAAGAGCTAAGTACAGACAGGCAAAAAGCCTGAGACTGAATCAATTCAATCTCCACAGTTTAGTCTAAGCTGCATAGCTTAAACCAATAAGCAAGTGAATAGAAATCCACTTTTGATTCTGGAACTACAGCCACACGTTTGTAGTGGGTCAGGCTAGAACACACATCCCTGCTTGGCTGGATCAGACATCTAAGGCCAAGGCTATCCCACTCACCCTGCAAGGGGCAGTTTGTGGATAGTTTCTGTCCCTAGCCAAGAAGATTGTCCAGAGATTGTCCAGATATGGCCATGAAACTTAAGATGATTGTTAGGAAGCATGAATACTCTTATATTGCAATCACACATATAACTAGATTCAGTTTTTCACAAGCTGCCAGACCTAAAATTGGTGTTGTCTTCCTAGGTATCATAGTGGAAGGGAGCTTGTATACTCTGTTTTTGTTCTAGATGATAATGATGTATCTCCATTTCATGGGTATATTTGTTCCTGAGGAGCCAGTTATTTTGATGGTCATTGGACTCACTTTTGTTCTCAATTTTAATTTTCTGCATAGATGCTCTAGTAAAATATTAACTTGAGCTCCAGTGCCCCATTTAAATGAAACCATTGTTCAAAGCTCTTTTACTGGCAAAATTCAATCCCTCTTATTGATTTGGCTTGATTCAACCATATGTATAGTTTCATAGTTGGTAGGGTGGGAAGGGACCTGAGCAAATCATCAAGTCCAACCCCCTGCCATGGCAGGAAGGAGTACTGGGGTCAAATGACCCCGGCAACATGTTCATTCAGCCACCTCTTAAAGGGCCCCAGGGTAGGAGCCAGCACCACTTCTCTTGGAAGTTAGTTCCAGATCCTAGCCACCCTGACAGTGAAGTAGTGCCTCCTGATATCTAGCCTGAATCTACCCTCTGCCAGCTTGTGACTGTTATTTCTTGTCACTCCTGGTAGTGCTTAGGGAAACAGGGACTCTCCCAATGCCTGCTGGTCCCCCCTGTCTAGTTTGTAAACAGCCACTAGATCCCACCCGCTCCCCCCCCCCCCCCCCCTCTCTCGGTGGGGGGGGCCCC
>NW_005842671.1:809235-816250 GCF_000455745.1 Alligator sinensis | reverse complement strand
CATTGGCACTTTTCCAGTCCTCTGGCCCCATTCCAGAGCACCATGAGCGCTCGTAAAGCCATGCCAGGGGGCCCGCAATGACCTCTGCTAATTCCCTCAGCACTCTGGGGGGGAGATCATCAGGACCTGCTGATTTAAATATGTCCAATCCCTCCAGAAGTTCCCTGACTAAGTCCTCACTGACTGTAGGCCTGGGTGAACCTCCCTGGGGCCTACAGGGGTCCCGGTGGGGGCAGGGGGGTGACCCGGTCCCTGCTCAGAAAAATGGAGGCAAAGAAATTGTTAAATAGGTTAGCTTTGCTGTCTGGTGTGACGACCAGATTTCCTAGTGTGTCCTGCAGAGGCCCCACATTACCCGATACCTTCTTTTTACCCACTATGTATTAAAAAAATGACTTCTTCTTGTCCTTGATCTGGGTAGCTAGTCCCAGTTCCATCTCTGCCTTGGCCTTCCTGACCGCCCCTGTACAGCCCTGAGCAACAGAGGTATAGTCCTCCCTGGTGATGGCCCCTCCATTCCATTGGGTGTACACCTCCTTTTTAGCTAGGAGATGTTCCCATATGCTTTTGGTGAGCCATGGGGGCTTTTGCACCTTCTTGCCCCTTTGATCCGTGTTGGGATTACCCCTTTTGGGCTTGGAGGATCGTCTCCTTAAGGAACGACCACTTTCCTTGGACACCCGACTCCCCTCCTCACTGGGACCTCAGTGCCTCCCTGACTATTCTCCTTACCTCATTGAAATCCGCCCCCCCTGAAGTCCAGGGCTGTTGCCTTGCTGCAGGTCTTTGCCACGTTGTGCTGGATGGTGAATTCCAGCAGGCAATGATCACTGTCACCCAGGTGGTAGAGCACCCGCAGACCCCTCACCAGGTCATTGCCCATGGCCAGGACCAAATCCAACAAGGTGTCTCCCCTTTCTGCTGCCATGCACTTTTAGATAGCCTTCAAGGGACAAGATTCCCTCATGCAAAAGCCTTTCTTGTAATGCAGTGTCTGCAATTACAGACACTCGGGGCAGCATTTCCTCAAGAGGAGGGACTTCTAGCAGACTCTTCTGCACAGGTGCAGGGCAAGTCACACCTGAACAAAACAGTTGAATGGCCATGGGAAATTCAAACCTGCACCAGCTGGGCCTGGATACTGAAGGAAGCACACATGTGTGACAACATGTGTGAGCCCTCAGCTCCCCCCGACCACAGCACACTAGAGCAGTGGATCTCTGGTGGATGAGGAAGCAGCTACAAGGTAAGAGGGATAGAGTGGGGGAGGGGCAAGATCAGGGCCAGCTGTAGGGGATCAGGGAGGGTTTTTCTACCCTCCCACCCCCATATAGCGGTGCCAGGAGGGAGCCATGCTCCTGAGACACATGAAAGATTGAGCAAACAGGCGCACTCTTCAGGGGTATGCCAGAGTTTGCACAGCAGTTCAAGCAGGAGCATACACAGGAGTGGCCTGAACTCTAAGAGGAGGCAGCTTTGGACATAAACCTCAGGTGAGTAAAAGAGGAGTCTTTCAATGGGGGTTATGACATGGCATGCAGCCAGGGACCCTGCCCTGGTGTCACCTCCTACCTGGGGCTCCGCTGAGGCCTCCACCCAGACAGGGCCCTTGGGTGGGTTGGTAGCACCCTGTTTACCCTGTCTGTGGGGCTTGTCTGGTGGGGCCTCTGGGGCCTGCAGGTGGAGGGGGGGCAAGAGTACCCTCACCTGTCCTATGTGTGCCCTGATTGATGCCCTGGAGGGGCAGGTGAGGGAACTCCAGGAGGAAGGTGAGGGAACTCCAGGAGGGCCACAGGGAATCAGGGCTGCAGAGGATGAGATTGATGGGTACTTTCATTGTCTGCAGGATCAGCCATCTGATGAAGAGGCTACACAAGAGGGACCTGATGCAGAGGAATGGAAGAGCTAGACATTGTACTGCTGAGACAGCTGCACTGGGGAAGCTGGGAAACAGATATGAGGCCCTGGCAGCACTGGAGGAGAGTGAAACGGAGGAAGTAACAAACACAGCTGCCACCATGCAGGCTGAGGGTCAGCTGGGCAGCTGAAGGAAGAGATGCCAAGTCATCATGGGGTGACTCCCTCCTGAGAGGAATGGAGGGACCCATCTGTCACCCAGACCCCATGGCACAGGATGTATGCTGCCTTCCTGGAGCCCAGATTTGGGACATCATTTCAAGGATTCCCTCATTCATCCCTCCAACTACTATCCCATGGTCTTCATCCATGTAGCACAAATGATGCAGCCAGGAGTAGTCCAAACTGTATCATGAGAGACTACAGGGCACTGGGGGCCAGGCTTAGGAAGATGGGGGCACAGGTGGTCATCTTTTTGATCCTCCCAATCAGTGGTTGTGGTCAGCATCACAATGCCTGCATCAGAGAAGTCAACCTGCATCCAGGGTTGGTATTGATAAGCACCCCTTGTTTCAGGGGCACCTGGCTAAACCCCTAGAGACAGAAGTAGGGCTGGAAGCCATGTCCAGCAGAGATCCCCTGAACTTTTACTATGCATTTTCTACTTCAGGAACAACTTTGTGTTCTGAAAAAGTATTTTATCTAACCAAGGGCATAGAGTAGGTTGTTTAGGCTGGGGGAGATCGCTTGTTGCTTAGTTGTTTAATTGCTGGCCTCGCTAGAGGAAAAACTGTATCAACAAAGTTCTGGAGCTGGAAGGGGGGTTGGAAGGGGGGTTACTTGGGGGGGAGCTGGAAGGGGGGTTACTTGCTGGGCTTGCTACACATTTCATCACATCAGCAAGTTTAACCTGTTACGTAGCTATATAAGGCAGACGCCCACTGGGGTGGGGGTGCTTGCTTTGCGAACGATTGCCAAGCACCACTTTCTGCGCAGAAATAAAGATTAAGTTGGATCCTTCACCCCTGTGTGTTTATTGGCACAAGCGCACCGGGCACGAACTCACTGTCCTTTGGGGACAACAGTATCATCAAGCAGGTTTTGGCTTCTTTGACCATGATATGTGCTTCCATGAAAGGAGCACCCTGGGACATGATGGCCTTCATCTATCTTCAAAAGGTAAGAGTCTGTTCTATTGCAGGTTGGCTGATCTCCTATGCAGGGCTTTAAATTAGGTTCATCGGGGACAGGGATGCAGATGACAGTGAAAACCTAGGATCAACAAACCAGGAACCATGTACTGGAATAGCCCACATAAGTACTAAGGGGCCCAATGGGCATATGGACAGCAGAGCATGAAGAGCACCCAAAAAGGCTCAAATGTCTCTAGGAACATGGGGAACAAGCAGAAATAACTAACACTCCTGCTTGGAACCAAAAACTCAATCTAAGTGGGCTAACGGAAACTTGATGAGACTCTAGTGGGACCCTGTACCTCCTGTGTTAGGTGAAGGTCCTGTATGCAGGACTGTTGACTCCAAGATGAACATGAGTCATCAATGTGACAAAGTGATCAGTAAAGCTAACCACACTTTATCATGCATTATCAGGTTCATGACAAACAGGTCCAAGGTGGTGGTACTTCCCCTTTATATGGCATTGTTTAGGCCATAGTTGGAGTACTGCATCCAGTTTTGGGTGCCACACTTCAAGAGGGATGTGGACAGCCTCAAGAGGGTTCAGAGGAGGGTCATTCATATGGTTAGGGGCCTGCAGGTAAAAGCCTATGAGGAGAGATTGAGGGCCCTTTGTCTCTTCAGCCTCCACAATAGAAGGTTGAGAGGTGATCTTGTGGCTGCCTAAAAATTTATCGGGGGAAAAGCAAGGAATAGGAGGTGCTCTGTTTACCAGGGCACCCCTTGGAGTAACTAAGAACAATGACCACAAACTGACAGAGAGCAGATTTAGGTTATTCATCAGGAATAACTTCTTTATGGTAAGGGTTGGTAAAATCTGGAATGGGCTTCCAAGGGAGGTGGTGCTCTCCCCTACCTTGGTGGTCTTTAAGAAGAAGCTAGATATACACCTGACTGAGGTATTCTGACCCCACCACTCCTTCCTGTCCAGGGCAGGAGGTTGGACTCGATGATCTGCTGAGCTCCCTTCCAACTCAAACATTTATGAATCTATGAATGCCACAAATAATCCAATTTCTAATCAAAGATCCTGTCAAGTTCCCTGAAAACAGTGGCAAAATGTAGGTTGTGCACAGGGGTGAACATGCACCCACCATGAGTGCTGGTGTACCCCCTGACAACAGCATTCCCAGGCACGTGGGGTAGGCAAAAGCTCTGGTGCCCCCCTGAGAGAACCGGCTGGGGAGTGCCCCAGGAAAAGCAGTCCCCCATGGTTGGTCCTGCTGACCCAGAAGTGCCAGCAGCAGACCCAGAAGTGTCAGCTGCATACCACTGCCAGTTGCAGGTTGGTGGGATCAACCGCAGGGTCCTCCCCACCTCTGATCTATGGGATCGGCCATGGTGGGGGGGGGACGGACAACCTCCCCATCCTGTGGGATCCCCCCCGGTCTCACTGACTGTCTGCTGGGGAGGCAAGTGCCACCCCGCCCCAACTCAGAGGCACTATTCGCCCATGCCCAAAACTACAGTTCTTACTCAGTCTCTTGAACTCAGTATCATACTATTATATACTTTCTCCTGTTGCTTGTGTACATGAAAAATCTGTGTCTTTCAAAGGTCTCACTCTCTTCGCATGCAGTCCTTCTCAAATTTGGATACTATTGCACTTAACTTTACATTTTGGCTTTCTTTGAAGGGAAAGGTGATATAAAGATCCAGGGCATTCTCCCAAACAATGTGCAAGAAAAGAGATAATTTGGCAGTCATTTTTCTCTTCTACCCCTGTGACTGCTAGGTGCCTGCCACTCAAACCTTTGTCTGAACTGAAGTTCAGTTCAGGCTCGCTCACAGGTCCCTGGGCCCTCCCGCTCACCCTCCTGTGCAAACTCCTGCACTAACTCACCCACTGGGCCCAGAAGCATGCTTGTTTGCACAGCCTATTTGTGAGGCTCCAGTCACATGCATTCCCGCAGGGCAAAGTAGGAGCTGGGGCAGGGTGAGACCCTCCTTGGCTCCACTCAGCTTCCCTGCAGCTGGGCTATGTCCCTCCCACCATGCACCCTGCTTACCTCCAGCTGTGCTGGGCATCATCAGGGTGCTCCATGGTTGCTGGGGGGCCTCCGGGTACAGGGGCATGATGGGCTTGCACCCATGCATCTCACACCATTCCAAGGCCAAACTGAGGGTTTTCTTTTCTGGTTGGCAGGCCCTTTTCAACTCTGCACATGTGTAGTGAGCCTGCTGCCAGCACTGTGCTGCTCCCAGACAAGGGCAGGGGGCCTACCCAGGGGTTTACAGGACCCTGATCTACTGCAGAGTAAGTACCATTCCCCCCCCCTTCTCTCTCCCTGTGGGGCTGGGCCAAGTAAGAGCTGGGGTGGGGTGAGACCCTCCTTGGCTCCACTCAGCTGCCCTGCAGCTGGTCTATGTCCCTCCCACCACGGGCCCTGTTTACCTCCAGCTGTGCTGGGGGTCAGCGGGGTGCTCTGCATCTCATGCTGCTCCTGGGGCCAAATGTCTGGTGGTGCAGTCAAGTTTCTCACCTTTTCTGCTGGGCGCAGAGCAAAGCATGCCACTCTTCTACATCTGCTTTCCCTCAGCAGGGAAGTGTTGTGCAACAATGGACCAGCAGGGCAGGGAAACCCACTGCCAGATTTTTATGAAAGATCATCAAAATCAATTATATTAATAATAAATTAACCATATACACAGAACTATACAAGGCACTGTAGGCTGGAGTTTTAAATACACATGTGTGTGCATGCACACACACACACACACACACACACACACAGGGCTTTAAACTAGGTTTGTTGGGGAATGGGGATGCAGACAACAGTGAGAACCTAAGATCAACAAACCATGAACCATGCACTGGAACAGCCCAAGTAAGTACTAAAGGGCCCAATGGGCATCAGGACAGTGGGGCATGAAGGGCACCCATCAAGGGGGTCAAATGTCTCTACACTAATGCTAGGAGCTTGGGGAACAATCAGGAGAAACTATAACTCCTGCTTGCAAACAAGAACTTCAATCTAGTTGGGCTAACTGAAACTTGGTGGGACCCTACCCATGAGTGGGAAGTAAACATTGAGGGCTATAGGCTGTACAAATGAGATAGAGTAGGGAGAAAAGGGGGAGGTGTTTCTCTCTATGTGAAGGAGCAATATACATCTTACATAATCAAGATGAGACCAGAGGAGGGGCAAATTGAGGTATTGTGAGTCAGAATACAAGGTGGTCGGAGCTAAAGGGATTTGGTAGTGGGGGTGTACTACAGGCCGCCACATCAGGAGCAGAACTTGGACCTGGAATTCTCCAGACAGCTCTCAGAGGCCATACGGTCAAGGGATGTGTTTGTCATGGGTGACCTAAACTACCCAGACATCTGCTGGGAGGAGCAGTCAGCTAGATCCAACCATCCAAGTAGGTTCTTAACCTGCATACAGGACCTTCACCTAACAAAGGAGATATATAGTCCCACTAGGGGAAATGCTTTACTGGACTTGGTCCTGGCTACAGGGGATAATTTGGTGGGGGATCTACTGACAGAAGGTAACCTAGGGGACAGTGACCATCACTTGATTGAATTCATTATCTGGCATAGGGTGGAAAAGATAATCAGTAGGGAAGAAGTGCCAGACTTCAGAAAGGCTAACTTCCATGAGGTTAGGAGATTAGTTAGCAAGGCACTGAAGAACAAGAGAATTGGTGAAAAAGGAGTCCAGGAAGGGTGGTTGTTCCTAATGGTAGCAATCCTATGGGTGCAGAAGGAGACAAACCTTTTGAGCAAGAAAGGGGACTGTGCCCACCTGGCCTCGAACATATGGTCACGTGAGGCCTTGGTCCAGGTGGCCAGTAGCGGATGCCCTATAGTCTCCTGTAGGCTGGTGGACAGCTGTTGATCACCTGGGTGGCCTCCCCCGATCTCTCCTGCCACGACTTTGAGTGTTTACCAGTGGGGGGGCCAATCACCCAGGGCTCTGCTGCAGTAGGAAGTCCGCCTGGCGGTCGTCCGTGGG
>NW_005842671.1:787294-809224 GCF_000455745.1 Alligator sinensis | reverse complement strand
ACCCCAACCTCATGCGAACCTCCGGTGGGTCACCAGGTCTTCTGGACTGTACCCGCAATGATGCTGAATCCCTGTAACTGGGTGGCCTTCGTAGACCTATTATGGTCTAGGCCTTGCTTCCCGATTTAACTAATTCAGACTGTGATAGGGCTTCAGAAAATCACTCCCTCTTGTCTCAACGCAGTCCCAGCCTGGGACATTCAGTTTAACCAGTGCTCAAATCAAAGATGGAAGACAATGAAAAATATGATACCGGGATACCCTGCCTGTATCGCCTCGCTCTATCTCTCAGCCCCTCCAAAAGGGGGAAACGAAAAAGGAAAAAACAACACAAATTAATCCGGGAAGGACCCGTCCGGTCCCTTCCCCTGCCCTTCTGTTAGGGTATCAGAGTAACCTTCACTCTCTATGATCATGGGGTTTGGCCCATTGTATGGCCTATGTAGACTGCCGCCCTTTGCCCCGGGTCATTTCGTCCCTCACTCTGCCCCATGTGGTATGTGCCGCTTCCGTCCTTCCCCACTGTCAGAAACGTTCAGCTTCCGGCATCCTGTGGTATTTTCCCATGTACCCGGCTACTTCTTATGTTATGGGCTGGCACCCAGACTCCTGCCGTTTTGCTCCTCAGCTCCCCTTGCTGCTCCCTTCTGTCTCCACCTGGAGGGGGAGCCGCCTTCACCTCCCACATCCCCCCGATGCTCCCACCTCTATCAGTGTAGAGAGCCTCCTCTGGCTCCCCTGTCTCCTCACCACACTGTTCCTCATGAGTATAGAGAGCCCCTGTCAGCTCTCTCTCTTTCAGGGTATCCTGGATGGTGTCCAGCATCGGAGTCCTCCCCAACTCTGCTCCACCTCTCCCTCCATCTTCTCTGGCAGCCCGTCTTATCTCCACTGGTCAGTGATTGTCGATGACATCACCGGCCGGTTTCAGCCAGATAAAGGCACAGCTTATGACCCACATGGCTTTCCTTTCTTGCTCCGGCTGCGCTGCAAGTCCTGCTGCTGGTAAGCATTTTCTTTGAGTTATTTTTGTATTTTTCCCTCTTTTTATGCATGCTCCCCACCCCAGGAGGTCCCCAGTCAGTGTTTGGGGTTCTTTCCCTCGCTCTCCTCCGGGACAGGGACAAAGGGGACAAGGAACCCTCTTGGCTGAACAGGGAAGTCCAGGAAAGCCTAGAGGCAAAAAAAGAGGAATATAAGCTGTAGAAGCAGGGGTAGCTGCCAAGGCAGAGTATACCTATTTGGCCCGCAATTGCAGGGAGGCAGTCAGAAACGCCAAAGCAGAAATGGGACTTAGGGTGGTAACCTAAATTAAAGACAACAAAAAGTCCTTCTTCAGGTATATAGGGAGCAAAAAAAAAAGGTACAGGGTAGCATAGGACCCCTACAAGACAAACTAGGGCAGTTAGTGACAGACAGTGGGGACAAAGCTGAGGTCTTCAATGAGTTTGTTGCCTCTGTATTCCTGAATTTGGATCAGGAAAAATCTCCCAATTGGTTCATAGACAGACATAAAGGAGAAACCAGCTCACCAACTGTTAGCATTAATTTACTGGGCTGTATGATCTTAATCTAAGCGTGCTGAAAGAATTGTCCAGGCTCATAACTGAGACACTGGCATGGCTGTTTGAGCACTCTTGGTGATCAGGTCATGTCCCAGAGGGCTGGAAAAGTGCCAGTGTGGTCTCTATTTTCAAGAAGGGGAGGAAGGAGGATCTGGGAAACCAGTTAGTCTCACCTCTATCCTTAGGAAAAGCTTTGAAAAAATTATTAAGGATCACATTTGTGGGAGGACAGTAGGGTAAGCAATGCTAAAGGGCAAGCAGCACAGATTCATAGCAAGTAGATCCTGCCTGACTAACCTTGTTTCCTTTTATGACCAGTTCACAAAATGCTTAGATGCAGGAATCAAGGGGTATGTCATCTCCCTGGGTGTTAAGAAGGCCAAGAATATGTTATCTCATTATATTCTGATAGATAACTGAGTGACTGTGATACAGATGATTACACACTCAGGTGGGTGGCAAATATACGTAGAGGTCACACCTGGAGAGAGGTGATGGATGGGTTGGTATCGACCTGGAAAGAGGTGGGGTCTTTGGACCAGTGCTGTTCAATGTCTTCATTAATGACTGACAGATCTGGACAGGTTGGAAAAGTGGGTGGAACAGAATAGGATGCAGTTTAATATGGACAAATGCAAGGTGCTGCACCTAGGAAAAAAGAATCACCAGCACACTTACAGGCTGGGGGAGGACCTTCTCAGCAGCAAAGCAGTGGAAAGGGATCTTGGAGTCATGGTTGACTCCAAGATGAACATGAGTCATCAATGTGACAAAGTGATCACTAAAGCTAACCACACTTTATCATGCATTAGCAGGTGCATGACAAACAGGCCCAGGGAGGTGATGCTTCCCCTCTATGCAGCATTGGTCAGGCCACAGTTGGAGTACTGTATCCAGTTTTGGAAGAGGATGTGGACAACCTTGAAAGGGTTCAGAGGAGGGCCACTCCTATGGTTAGAGGCCTGCAGGTACAATCCTACTAGGAGTTTGAGGGCCCTGGATCTCTTCGTCTTCCACAAGAGAAAGCTAAGTGGTGATCTTGTGGCTACCTACAAATTCATTGGGGGGGGACAGCAAGGAATAGGAGATGCTCTGTTTACCAGGGCACCCTGTGGAGTAACTAGGAACAATGCGCACAAACTGATGGAGGACAGATTTAGGTTAGACATCAGAAAGGACTTTTTTTATCGTAAGGGTTGCCAAAATCTGGAATGGGCTTCCAAGGGTGGTAGTGCTCTCCCTTACCTCGGGGGTCTTTAAAAGGAGGCTAAACATGCACCTGGGTGGGGTCAGCTAACCCCAGTGCTCTTTCCTGCATAGGGCAGGGGGTCAGACATGATGATCTGCTAAGGTCCCTTCTGACCCAAACATCTATTAATCTATGAATATGTATATACATAAATGTGGATATATCTGGATGTGTGTCTTAGTGTCCAGGATTCGGAGGAAAATCACAGCTTTTACACACACACACACACACACTATTAATTAATATATGTGCATAGCTTATATATATATATATATATATATATATGTGCTGTTATTTTTCCCTTAATTCTAGATGCTAAAACATAAATCCATATCCCATTCAGCTGAGTAAGTGGGCATTTACTTGGCTACCTTTAGCTGCTTATGTGGCATTTTGTGCCATTTATACAGACTAGATATACAACTCTACAACTCTCCTTCTTTCTGCTCCTCCAGCACAGTTTGCAATTTGTTCAGCTTTCTAAGCATTCCAGCTGGAAAGATCCATTTAACTCTGTGCAAGTCCCTGAACTATTAGACCCCTGCCAACTGTGCAGGTAAAGGCATGATGGGATCTGATGCATGATTCACACAATTGTGCTTTCTTCCCTGCCACACGAGTTCCTGCAGCTGGGAGTCCACCAGAGCTTCAGTGTCTGGAACCCCCACTACCTGATCCAGGCTCACAGTCACAGGGGCACACCTGACACATGCAATTATGGCAGGATAGCAGCCAGCCACAAAGTTATTGAACATTTTTGTGGACTAAATTTGTGGCTTAATCCCTCTTTTATAAGGCTATTAATTGCTTTAACTTGTTATATAGTTATAACTTAAAAGTGATTAATCACATCTTAAGTGTAATTTGTGGCAAAGGCCTAAGTCCAGGGGGAAAAAAAGAATAAAAAAAGAAAAATTGTTTGCTGGTGGAGTACCAACATCATGCCTCTTGATCCAGTACCCTTCTGGTTCAGACATTAACTGCCACTTCCCATTTAAAAGTTTGTTCCTGCATCTTTTAATTTTCCCACCTATGTCCTCTAACAGTGGTGCATAGATTAAGAACTGCCCAGAGCATTCTTCACCCTTTCTGTTGAAGGTGGTCATGGTTTCTGGCCTTAGCTCCTGACCCCAACTCCACTCTATCCATTTTATTCAATGATTATTAAATGCCAAAATACTAGAAGCAAAGAAGGAGCAAGGGCCAGAAGCTATCCTCACTGAGTCATGTGTCCTATATCTTGTTTGACTTCTGGTGACATGTATCTTCTTCTCTTGACTGCTCAATGGGCTAGGCTGAAGGGTACTCTTGGCAATGATACTAACCACTAGGTTATTGTAGAGATCCTTCTCTTCTCTCTTTTTTCTCAGACTTGGCCTTTTGACTAGTGCTTGGTTTTGTTTTGTATGAAATACGATGCCAAGTCAAAATATCCATTTTTTAAGCTAACTGGGTGTTTTTACATGATATGCTTTACTGCACAGTAGTGTAGTTTACTGCACAGTAAGCAAGCATGTCTATACATGCTCACGCTTACTGCACGGTAAACTTTGCTACTCATGAGTAAATTTGCTACCTGAAAATGCAAGTAGCAAATTTATCACAAGTACTTATGGTACAGTAATGCATGTGTAGACACCAACTGGAAACACATTTGCTCCTGGTTATCCCTGCCACTAGGGCGTTAGCCTGACCTGAGCCCCAGGGCCCTGGGGCTAGGAGCCTCTCCTGCCCCAAGGCTGGGCCATCTCTATGGCATCCCCAGTCATAGGCCCTTTAAAAGCCTGAAGGTAGTATGAGCCCTGGGGCTGAACAGCAGGGAGCCTGGGAGGAGTCTTGGCTTCTTCTGCCTCTGCACAGGCTGTGGGCTACCTGTGCCAGCCTGCCTGCACCCTGGTGCTGTTGCCTGGTACCACAGTACTATGCAGCTGCCAGCTCCACACCATCCATCTCTGCAGGCTGCTGCAAGTTCCTGCCAGGTCTGCCAGCACCTGGGTCCAGCTGCAGCTGGCTCCTGGCCACTAGACCCAGTGTCATCTGCCTGCAGACAACCCACAACAGCTTGCCTGGAGCCTGCAGGTGCTGTGGGGCATCACATCACCATGTGGCTCCCAGCGCTGGGTGCTGAAGGCAGCTACCCAGGCTTGGCAGCACAAGGACAACTGTGCAGAGGCCTGGAGTGCAACTGTTGGAGCCTCAATGGCCTCATCACCAATGTCATATCTCCACCCAGGGCCCCAACTGCTTGCAGGAAGAGAGGAGACTGGCCACTTGGTGGCTGTGTGGGGAAAGGTGGAGGTGCAGTGGCAGTTTGTGTGGGTCAGGCGCTCTAACACCCTTGTCTATGAGGGGCTGTCAGGCAGGATGTAGGAGCTTGGGCACAACCAGTTGGTGCAGCAGAAATGCATAAAGGTCAGGGCCTTGTAGGCACAGTGGGTCACCATCACGTACCACAACTGTCATGTGGGGAATACCCGCAAATCCATGACCTTTATGTGGCAGCTGGATGCCATCCTTGCACCGCAGGGCCCAGGCTGCAGACATGTTGTGTACAGTGGCACTGGTAGCCTGCCTGAGCCCCCACTCCAGCCTAGCACCCATGGTGATGTGTCACTGAAGGAGGTCCCCTCAGGGTGCCAGCAACCTGTCCCACCAAGCTCCCTGCCCCCAGCCTACACCAGCAGCTCAGGGACCCCAGGCCAACACCTTCCCCAACAGCTCCACAGCCTCAGCCCCAGCCATGAAGCACAGCTGGCCATATAACTGCCAGTTGCCAGCAGCACCAGCTCCTCCTTGTGGGGAGAGGGAGGGAGAGTGTGGGGTGGGCTAGCCAGGCACCAGCACACTGCACCCTGCCACCAGATGAGTCTTCCAGGAGAAACATGCCCTTGCCACCAGCCAGGACTGACTGGAGCATTCGGGCATGCCAGCCCCACCCACATGGTAAACCCCACAATCTGGGGAGGGCCCTTCTTGCCCGTGACCCTGCCCCCCTTCCTTCCTTCCTCCCCACCCAGCTTGGCTGCACTCCTCTGGCCCTGAGGTTCTCAGCACACAGGGAGGCCAGAGACAATGCTAAACTTTATTGAGCAGCCCATGCCCCAACAGCAGCCCATGCCCCAACAGCTAGGCCTCACACAGCAAAGAATATGTTGATACTGGTGGCAATGTGCTCCTGAGCTGTGGGTGGATAGGGACTTGTAGCACAGCCACAGGTAGCCCTCCAGGCAGTGGCAGAGGTTGTGGGGCAGCCCGGCCTTGCTCCTCCACTGCCAAAGCTCAAGGTGCTTTGCTAGATGCACCCAGGGTACCATGACAATCAGCAGCTGCAGGATGTTGTAAGTCAGGCACCTCTTGGTCCATGCTAACAGCTCCTTGCACAGAGCATGGGACATATGGACCAGGGGCACACTTAGAGTGTAGCACCAATGCAATGGGCAGGGGGGGGGGCGGGCAACTGGGCCTGGGGTGCCTCACCAGAGACATGGGCAGATCCTCATCCCAGTTGTCTGGGAGCCCTGTGTCCCGTGAACATAGGCACCATGGGCTGTGTGGAAGTGCAGGACAGCAGAGGGCTTGCAGGAGAAGGGGAGGCAGTAGGGTCTGGAGCAGTAGCAGGTGCTGCCAGAAGCTTGGCCTGCCCCAGCCTGGGAACATGGAGAGGGAGGCAGGCTGTCTGCAGCCAGCACCCTGCAGCCCACAGGCCCCTGTGGAGTGAACAGGAACAGGGGGCTCAGCTGGAGACAGCCTGTGCCTAGGCCTTCCTGGCTGACTTACCATGTTCCCTGGGCAACGATGCATGCCCAACCCCTGATCTAAGGTCAGTCACTGCACAGCCCTTGGTCTTATCTCAGAAATGTTGCAAACCCTTACAAACAGCATTTTTTCTCATGGCTGTGCAGGTCCTGCAGCTGTATGTCGGAGAGGGGCCACAGTTAGTAGCTGGGATGCATCTTTAGGGTCACAGCTACCCACAGTCTGGGATGCAGCAACTCTGCAGGAGGAGGAACCAGGATTGGACCCTCCTCCTTGACCAGCTGCTGATGGCCAGCCATAGAACCCAGGAGGGTCTGTTTGTTGTAAGGGCATTAAAGTGTGTTTTTTTTCTAGAACTATCCACAGTGAACATGATGGTGGAGATGGGTAGTGGGCAGAGGTTCAGATGTGACCATCCAGGTGAGCTACAACTGGTAGTGAAAGAGGAGGTGGTTAGCCAGCATCTCTTGCACCTGATGCCCTGGCTTTGGGTGGCATGTGTGGAGTTTGGCTGGGGCCTCAGTGGGGTGGAGGGCACTCTTGGAGCCTTTTCTGCCCCAGGGCACTGCTGTTGCTGCCTCTGCTAGTGTTTCTGCTACCAGGCATCCTCTTCAACCTGGAATTCACAGAAGAATCTCCCCCTAGGCCTCACAGATGTTATGAAGCATGCAGACTGTGATGATGACCTGAGGGATGTTATCCTTGGTCAACCCAAGGTGGGTGGTAAGGGTGCACCAGATTCCCTTGAGGTTTCTGAAGGCACACTTCATCAGCGTATGGGTCCAGCACTAGTTGAAGTGGGTCTGGCAGGGACCAACTGGCCATTGTGGGGCTGTATGAGCCAGCACAAGAGTGAGTAGGTAGGGTCCCCAATGAGGAGAGGCAGGACCACCACAGCATCCATCTAGAGGCCTGAAGCACCTGCTCTGCACCAGGGCTGCCAGGGCAGAGTTATGAAACATGCAGGCATCATGTCCACTGCCCACTCAGCCATCACTTATGTTGCTGAAGGCACTGCAAAGGTCAACAATGACCTGAAAGCTCCTCCAGCTATAGTAGGGGCAGTCTCCATGGGGTGGACAGGTGGCGGGGATGTGGGTCCCATCCAGGGCCCCAATACAGGGAGTCATATACACAGATCACAGTGTGCCCTAGCACATCCTGGAGGGTACTGCACAACTGAAGGATGGCCTTCCCAGTGGTTGCCTTGCCCATGCTGAAGAGATGACCCACACAGTAGAAAGTGGAAGAATGGCCAGCGTCAGCAGGGTGATGACCACCCAGGTGTCTATGGGGAGGGGCAAGCACATGTTGGTGTGTTGCCACTCTGGGTGCAAACAGAGCTGCTCCAGGAGGTCCAGAAAGGTGGCCAAGAGATCCATATTCAAAGTGCATGTTGTGTGATAGAAAGCTATTTCTGTTAATGTTGGCCATAACTGTCTCTTAATGATTTGTAAATTCAGATTTAAACCTTATTTTCATTGCTAAATGTCATTTCAGTTACTTCCAGCACCCATGAAGAAATAAAATAAGCAGCACTGTCACACTACAACATTTAAATTCCAATACTCCATGCAACAACATGCCATTAAACATGTTTTATAAAAAACAAAAACAAGTATAAACAAAAAAATATTAAAATATTCAGTAAATAATTACATAATAAGAATACTTATAAATAATTGATTGGAAATCTCAGGATGCTAAGGCTGTGGCTCAGAGAAAACTGTTGGCCCACAAATTATATTTAATTTTCATTTTAAAAGCCCAGCTCCAGAAAATATAAGACTATAATATTTTAAATTAAATTTTCTGTCCTGCCTAGTAATTTAGAAAATATCAGTTCCAAAGGTTTAAGTAATGTAAGGCATAAAAAGACCCAGCATTTATTTATTTATTTAATGTGATTTTATTCATTGATCAATATAATTTTTAACGTGATCTTGTCATTTGACGGGTCCAACTTATGATTTTGAAATGCTTGAGACCAGCCGTAGTTAACATCAGACGATGTTAAGATGTTTATTCAAGTGCATGGATGGATCTAGGATTTTAATTAAAGAAGTACTAATAATGACAGATGACAGCAACAGGGGTTGAGGGATGTGCAATTGGTGTGGTGCATCATAGCATATGACACAACACCCATTTTTTCCAGTTAAGAAGAAACTAAATCTTTACTAATACACTGGAGGCTTAGAGCTATATTATTCAAGATTGAAGCAAAAGAAAAAAAACATTACTGGAATGAGCATTAATTTATTATATGCTATGTATAAAAATACAACATACTAGACAAACAAAATCAAAAGATGCTGTTTCATTAGTTCTGTAGTCATTAGAATTAAATGTGCACTCTTCACAGATTCATAAAACAAAATATGGCCTTCTTGAGCATCTTGATTGTGCATCCAGTGCTTCACTAAACTTTATTTCTGTACCTGAGTTAATGTTTCTTACTAAAAACAGTCTTCAGGGCTGTGAAATAGGAGCTATATCTCTAGAAGCAGCTAACAGACAGCAGAATTGCAGAAGAAAGCACAACTTGATTAATGGACTCACTAAGGACCACTAAAAAGAAGAGATGGTCATTAACACCTGTGGAATCCTATAAAGTATAACGAATCATGAAGTCAAGTGACTCCTTCACTGCTGCCTGAATGGAAATACTGATGCCACTGCCAGACTGTTGGTTTTAAATTTTTAGGGTGGACTAGGAATCCAAGGGGGTGGGGAGTATAACTCTACACCCTGCCCCTGCCTGCCCTGGAACCACTCTGGTCCAAATGCATGAACGGTTTTCTACCACTTTTTTCCCCCAACTATCACAAAATGCATGAAATAATAAAACCTGGTAGCTATGCAAGCAAACAAAGCAAAATAAACAGGAAGTTGTATGAACATTTCTCTCAATTTTTTCAGTATTCTGGTTGCACAGATACTATTAAACCTGCTGTCATTTTGTGTATCTTGTGATGATCATTTAATTTTGCACAAAATATGTTCACTATGTTGTATTCCTGGTTTTAAGTTTGCAAATGTAGAACTATTATTTACAATTAAAATGGGCAGATTTCCTTCTAAGAACAGGTAACAACCAGAATACCAAGAACTGAACAGAGTCCATAGCAAGAGCATCTATTGTTGTTCTATAATGCATACAGATGATTAATAGTTCTGAGCAAAGAAAAGATTTCATAGATTTTTGTCTGTTCATGTGCAACTGCACTTCTCTATTGAGAGCTTCCAGTTGTCGAAATTGAAGGTTTGAGGAAGCATTGTTGTCAATTACAGACAAAATTCCATTAAATCTGGTTCTTTAGTTTGATTTGCTATAATTTTAACAATAGTATTATCTGTTTTTCCATAACCCTTATGTTGGGTACCAGTCAGCAGCAGCAAGGGCCGGGTTCAATTTTGGGGTACTAAATATATTTTATATTGGCTTGAGCCCTCACCCAGACTGCCTGGGAAATACTGAATTTGCTGGGGTTTCCCACAATAACAAAATTCCCTCCTCACAAGCAGTGAAAATACAGAAGACAGATTTATTAAAGAAAACAGAAAAAGACCCATCAAATGCAATATAAAACACTACTAACTACAGAGCAAGGCCTATAGGTGGCACCCCCTTGGGGAAGGCTTCACCCATATCCAGGCAGTCTGGGACTTCAGGCTCCCTAATCGGTAGTTCTAGGGGCCTGCACCCCTATACCTACCCACAGTGGGAGACCCACACTGGAGAGTCCTGAGCTGCTCCTTGCACCACAGGTTGCTACTTGAGAGTGTGGTCCTTCTGCATTGCAAGGGACTCCACTGCTCCTGGAGACATGGTACAGAGCTGACATTTACTTTCACATGGCAGCCTTGAGGAGTGGTCAGCATACCACTCCCCAAAATTACTAGTCCCAATCCCAGTTCTGCTAGGCAGAGCTGAAAAAGAACTCATAGGAAAGATCAGGCCTATCTTGGCTTGGGACTGAACTACATCTAGCACCCAACCACACCACTTGGTTGGGACATAAACTACAAAAAGGACAAAAGGAAGCCCAGGCCTATCTAACTGGGCCTGAACTGGGGAGCAAAAAGCCACCCAGGCCTATAGTACACTGAGGCCTGGATCAACAAGTAGTGCCAGGGCAAAGGCAGAAGGGCACAGAGCCCCAGTCCACAGTAGGCAGCCCACCTCTGCACAAAATCCCAGGGGTACATGCCCCCCCATGACACACTAGTGCACACTAGTGTTTAGTGGTGCACACAGCAGCAGGGATCCATGCCCCCCATACTCCTAGACAAGTTACCCACTGCTCCATCCCATGACCCATCCCACCCTCAGGTCCCCATTCATTCCAGTCCCTGCCCCTGCCCCACTCCTTCCCTCACCATGGGGGCCTTGATCTTTCCTCTCACCCCTTCCCTCTCCCCCTGCCCCTTCCACTCCACAGACTTACCTGCTGGGTGCTGCTCTATACACCACTATGTTGCGTTCCTGACCATGTGCATGCTGTGGCTGCTCATGTGTGTCTGTGTGTGTGCCTTTCTGCTACAGCAGCCCACACCTGGGCTGCCCTGTGGTTCTCTGCACTGCTACCACTGCCCCACTGGGTGGCCCGGAGTTGGCAGTAATGACAGCAGAGTAGAGCCTGGGTGTGGGCTCCCAAACCATGTGTGCAATTAACGCATTAAAAAAAATTAATGCAAGAACCAAGAAGCACATTAAATGTGCATGTTAATGGTGATTGAAAGCCCTAATGTTTTATTTGGTTTTGCTTTGTTCTCTGTAATACATTTGGGTATTTGTGTTTATCCTGTTTGTGAGGAGGGGATTTTTGGTTATAAAGGACACCTTGGCAAATTTAGTGTTCCCAGATTTCTGGGTGTGGCCTCAACCCGCTAGTAAATATATTTTATATCCCAAAATTGGACCCAGCCCTTGTTGCGGCCAACTGGTGCCCGGCAGAAGGGTTACATTTTGATTTCACCAATACTCATTGTCGCAGAGCACTTAGGTGCCCTGCTCCTTTAGAGTTGAAGCTGCTAGGGGAAGAGCCCTAACAGTGAGTTTAAAGCCCCAACTGCTGGTTAGTAAGACAGCCAGAATGAGTTAGTGGCCCACACCTGCCAGCAGTCAGCTGACCAGAAAGGGAAGGGCCTGGCTCTTATATAAATCCCAAGGCTGAGTCCAAGAAGTCAGTTCCCTGCTGGTAGTCATGGGGGAAGGAGCTTTCCCAGAGCAACCAAAAGGGAGAGGCCTGACTGCAGGAGCAGATTCTGACACTGTTGAGGGATGGAGTATTCCCCTGTATGGTTTGAATGATGTTGTAGCTGGACAGCTTGAATTTATGTTGCAGCCCAGGGGCATGTATTTTGTTTACTGTTGTATAAGACTGGTGGTTTGGGTGAGGCTATTAGGGGATGGAGGAGGCCTCATATGGGACCCAAAGCAGCATGGGGACCCCAGCGCAAGAGAGGGTGCAGCCTTGGGGTGGGGCTGCGGAGGGCCCAAGAGCCAGAGAGGTGCAGAGCCACACAGGGCTGTGGAGGGCCCAGGGAGGACAAGGGGGGCAAATTACAACAAGGCCCTAACCAAACAATGTTGGTACCATCTGTGAGGCTTGGGGCGTAGTAAAGGGGTGGTTGGAGCCATGCATATATCCCATAAGGCTAGGGTGCCCCCAAAACACCCATTGTAAAATGGGACCCATGAAGGGGCCCAGGAGCCCACGGGGTCAGAGAGTCCAGCCAACCATGTCCAAGAGGACTTAAAGGCAGCCTCCCTATTTTACATTTTCCATCAAAGACATGGCAGGTGAGAATCGAGGGTGCCCATTTGGCCAAGCTGTCATGGTAAGGGGGCCTTGGGGAGATCATGGCCATCCTGCAGGACCCCATGCCATGACACTCGTTCTTTATATAAAATATGGAGTGTACCATGATAATAAGTATGAATTACATTTTCCAGCAGACATTTAAGAAATAATAAAGGATTTTTCCCTGTTATGTACAAAAAATTAGGCTTTGGTATACCCAATCTTTTTCTTAAAGTAATGCACACTGAAAAGTGTGTGTGTGTACGTGCATTAAGTTGGGGACCATAACTTTTATTTCTTTTGGGTTTTTTTGGTTTTTTTTAAACTCTTCATCCAGACTTTTTCTTTAGCATAGTGTTTTCCCTTTTCCTGTTTCATAACATCACTTTCTGCTTTGTGAAAGGGTACAGGTCCAGAATAAAAAAAAAATGATCCATGCCACAGAGAGCATGCCCAGATTAACCGATGACTGATACACATACCTATCAACTGAGAAACCCATGCTCAAGTCCTTGATTGAATGAAGTGATTTGAACACATTTTCCCCTCATGCTGTATGAGTTCTTCAGACAGTCCCTCCCTAGTTCAATGAAAATGTAATTGTTCATACAAAAAGGAAGAAGCCATCTCTAAAATAAATTAGGCAAAGCAGAGACTTTACCCTGGGTTTCCTGTTTTTCCCAGGACAGTGACTATAAAGCAGGTAGTTGGCTAGTCAATTGCAGCTACTCTTTCACCACAACAGGAAAACAAATCCCAAAAGGTGTTGGTTTCATCCAAATGCAGAATTGAATATTTCCCCGCCCCTCCCATTTTTCAAAAAAAGTTTTTGGTGGTATGTAAAATCATTTCCTGTCCAGATTAACTACAAAAGATAAGTGGATCTGTGGAACAGAAATGGATTCATGGTATAGGCCCAGAGCTCCAAGGACCTTATGTGATAATGTCTAGTATCTTAATTTTGCCTTGTTAAGACTATGAAGATAACAGTAAAGTTTTTAGTACTCTGTATCTCCTTTAGCATGACAATAATTATGTTATTGTTCATAAAGGTACATTTGTGAAGAACTGTTATATTTTACTCTTGTGGTGATTTTTCCCTTGGAGAAACAAAGTAAACTGGAAAAGTACATTAGCCGTATGTCTCATACAAAAAGGATCAGTGATGTCAATATAACACAGAACATTAACAGCTATTTCATCTTCTTTCATCTTGTTGTCTACAGTTTATGTGAAATCCAATTTGTATAATACACTACTGCAAAGAAATCCTGTCTAGCTCTAATCCCCTATATTCAAAATTGCACTACAAATACAGAACGGGTTTGTATGGCATATTAAGTCTTTTTAATGTGCAGTAATACAAGAAAGTTTTCAGCATGACCTCTAAAGGCTAATGTGTAGTTATAAAACAAATACAGATGTTACAAGGAGCTAAGGGGTAAATGTCATAGTAGGCTGCACTAATATCCCCCAGCCTTCTACTCTTTGTGCTTAATTACATGCTTTCATAGACTGATGATGCTCTTTCACACTTTTCAGTGCCTCAGGACCCAAAACCATCAAATATAATCCAGTTTGAGAATCTTAAATCCTATCCTGAAATAGAGTATATAAAGAATTCCAAGGTAGTAGCTGAACAAACCATTTTAAAAAAGGCTAGACACCCTGATATGGTCAGATGTTGTTGTGCCTGCAGTAACAGATATTCAGTACAAGCTAAAATAAAACACTGCATAATGTTCTGTTCTAAGGAAATGGACAGTTAAAAATCAATCTCTATCTCACATTCCTAGCTCTGAAGCTGAAAATGACAGCTATTATCCAGATTTACATTTTATCCCAGATAGAATAAAGCCAATAAATCACAGGGCTTTGGGCTACTCAGATAATTACAGTGTGAATGGCTAGCGTGAGTTGCACTGGGGGGAGAAGCTTGCAGAGGGTTAGAGCACAGTGTGGAAAGAATGACAGTGAAAAATGGGTTTGATTTCCATGTTAAGATGAGCACTTACAACATGCAAATCACTGAATACTGTAACCAGTGCTGAGACAAATATAGCCCTTCTCATCAAATACTAGGCAAAGTAATTGTAGCATCGTATCTCTGGAGAACTAATAGCTCAAGTGAACAATCACTTGCTCTGAAACATTTTATTGTGGAGTAATCTAAAACATTCTTGTCAATCTTTGCCTGATTTAAACTAGAATAAGTGGTTCAATATTTTTAAACGTTTCATGTTGTTTGTAAGTCTGTGCTTTTAATGTTAGTGTGGCCGGGAAATGTGCTTGAGTATCACCTGCAAGAATTTCTTTCTGGATGTCACTTTATTTGTCAGGTTAACAAAAAGAATGATCAGTAATAAGAAGAGGTGTGTTAATTTGTTCAGAATTTCTGCATAAAGTTTCAAGCAGAGGCATTAAGCATTTCATCATAATGATTTTTTTTATTCCACCAAACTATACTTCCTTTCATTTCTGGGAGCTCACTCTCCTCCATAATAACAACACGAATCAAGATTTTGCCCAAGTTGTTATGGTGTCTCATGGTAATTTTAGTTTATCTGCTTTATTCCTCCCCTAAAAACTACGCTCCCACATCTGTCTACATGTTCTCTAGTGCATCTTGGTCTTCTTTCTTTCAGAACTGGCCAGTAGCATAACTATGGCTGGGTGAAGCGGGCCCTACCCTTGGTCTGATTGGGGGTGGGGGGAGAGGGACAGTGCCAAAATGATGGTCCCTGGAGAGTCTATACTTTGAGGACCCTTGCAGCTGACATGCCCCTTGTTTTACCTTCACATACAAGGAAACCTCATGAAGTACATTGCCTATTATTAAACTGCTGACAAAAGCAGCATGTTCACAGTAATAGAAACCAACTATGAAAGTTGATTAAATACAACCAATACTGAGCATGACTAAATATATATATACATCCATGTTAGGCAAATGTGCTGATGAAAACCAAAGTTTTGGGTTTTTTTAATATAATTTGTATCCAAGGCCAAATTAGCCCAAACTAATTCCAAATCCAAGCGTCCAGAACCATAAGTGGTCCTGCTACCAGCAAACATCCTCCACCCACACCTGGGGCTTCAGATGTTTCCAAAACCTTTGGTAGGCATCCTATTTGCAGGCCCAAGCCCAGAGGCTTGGGGTTTGGATGCCCCCGAGTTTTGCTGGTGCTTAGCCATAAGGCCCTCAGGGCAAGCAAGGAAGGAGACTCACATTTCCATAAACTGGGCTTAAAGCTGCTGCACCTTGGCAGGTACTGAA
Organism: Alligator sinensis; assembly: GCF_000455745.1. NCBI lineage: Eukaryota > Metazoa > Chordata > Crocodylia > Alligatoridae > Alligator > Alligator sinensis. The sequence goes on along the minus strand of NW_005842671.1, from coordinate 793,567 downwards.
CCACGCCAGAAAAGCAGTTCTCCTGAGCAGTGGTTCAGAAAAACTGCCTTCTTGGACGCAGATGCATGTTATTTCCCCTGCCAGGTTAAGAAGCCACTACACTTGTTTTGAGCCTTCAAGAGGCTAAACCTGCAACAAGGATAGATTAATACAGCTCATGTGAATAAGATATAGGGTAGTGCCCATTAAGTATTGCATAATTTTCAACTTCACTCCCACACCTGCGGTGCACCTTTCTTCCCAATTTCCAGTGATTCCTGTTTCTTCACCAGCCTTAAACATATGGCAAACTTCACCAAACAGGGCCCCAAACAATTTACACACAAACCATCTGTCACTCCCCCTCCCTTTCTCAGTCAGTTGCATATGATTAGTATGACCCTATCCTTCATGAGGCTGAGCCTAACTAGTTTGCCCTGCATCTCATCTGCATATATATTTGGAGCATCCCAGGGCTCATGACAAGAACACCTAATTCCAGTCATGAGTGGGGGAATAATTATGACATGGATCCTCTGTCAGCGGTATGTGGAGAACGTACATACTGAGCAGTGCTGAGCTGTAGGGTTACTATGGCTTGAAACACTTTTGAATCTGGTGGGACCCAACCGAAAGAGCTATATGGTAAATCTTGAGCCTTCTGGCTATGGACTAATATCATGCATAATGGCACATCTATACATGCACTTTAATGTGCAATAAACTATTTTACTGTGCATTAAAGTGTCATGTAAAAAATATGACATTGTACTAAAACACAGTAAAATAGTCCTTTATAGCATTAAGCATAGAGGAACAAAGCATAGCCTAATGTGGTTTTAGTACAAGGCACATTAACACATGTGTAGATGTGCCCAGATTGTATGATATATAGGTAGGTGCCAAGGTGCTGCTCAAAAGTGAAATAAAATTAAAGTATATTATAGGATATGTTTGGTTTTTTAGTATATTATTTGTTTTTTTATCTATAATTTGTTTAAATTATATTTTCTGAAAGATGTTATGTCTGGTCCTCCAAAGCTCACTAAAAATCATTAAGTGGCCTGCCAACTGAAATAATTGCCCACCCCTAGTCTACACAGCCCAGTTTTGCACCTCTAGCAGCATTGTGGTGTCTGTGTGCTTGGCTGCTCCTGCAACAACTTTGTTGTTGCGCTGTCTTTTCTCCTGGTGTAGGCCTATAAACTGCCTTGACATAACCAATGCCATTTTTTTTCAAATGGAAACTATGAGCTGCAAGCAGAATGAGCCATAGGCAATGAGCACAGAGGCAATGTAAACAATTGTTGCAGGCAAAACAAAATGTAGATAGCTGTAGTATGTCTAAAAACAAGATAGAATAGAGAAGCAAAACAAGCCTAAGGATGGCTCAGTAGATGAGAAGTAAGTTAAAAAGAAACAGGCAGTGTGTGACAGATTTGATGAGGAAATGTTGTACATGTAATTGGTGTAACATGTAATTGGCAAGGATTTAGCATGACCCTATATGAAAAATATAAAAGAGGGCTATAAAATGGTATAGAATGGTATAAAAGGAAAAAGCTTCAGTTTAGAAGTTATTACCAAGCAAAAGGAGACCATGCCAGTCAGAACTGCAACCGCAGGTGCCATGATGTTGCCTGGCTAGCTGAGACGTCATCAGGGACCCTGCTTTTCTCTGATTAAAAAAACAACAACAACCCTCCCTCCCCCCCCCTCCCGCTTGCAATTTTCAGGTTAAAAAAAGTAACCCAAAATCCACATTTTTCCGTGATTAAGATGTAATGTCTCTGATACATAGATAAGATATAGCTGTGTTTCATTTTGATCACAGAAAACTGTGGATTTTGGGTTACTTTTTTAAACCTGAAAATTGGAGGATTTGTTTTTGTTTTTTTTTAATTAGAGAAAACCAGGATCCCTGGTCATCATTCAGAAGGCCTATGTAAGAATACCTATATGGACCATTGAAGGTTGTTTAATATCTTGATAGACTTTTTGAGTGTTTGCTTAAATATTGGCATTGCTTACATGTTCAGTAAATTAGGATGTGAGAATGGAATAGTCTCACTGATCACTTGATTCCATTCACACCACCACTTAATCAAAATTGATCTCTACACTACAGATACCAGGTAGGTGGGAGCACCATTTTGCACCACTACTAAGCTGGTGCTCAGGGTTGGTACAGCTCTCATCTATTCCAGTTGTACTCCTGGTACAACCTGTAACAGTTTGAGACATCCAAGAGGCCTAGCCAATGTATTTAGAGATTAATAGATGAAGAGCTCCACAAATCTTGTAGGTCACAGTTACGCTGAACATAACACACATGCCTACAGGCCTATTCTCCATATAAAAGAATTATCAAATACTGGCAAAGCAAATCAGTGGAATGTCGGTCATTCATTTTCTCTAAATCTGCCTAGCTGCTCCCCAGGTAGAGTATAATAATTTCAAAAGGATTTAATACACACACCAATCTATAAATTTGGCCATTGGCTGACTCTACAAATATGGTAATTTGAGCAGCTGTTCCCAAGGCTCACCTTTTTCTACAAGCCTACATACCATTTTTGATACAATAGGGAATCTGCTGCATAATTTGTATGGAGTGGTTCTTTGATAGGAGGGGGAAACATTATGTGGTATCATGTCCCCTTTGAATAGCCACAAAAAAGGTTTTCTGCTCTTCAATGGTTCACAAAAAGAAAAGGAGCAAGTGGCTGATGCTGAGCAACTGTGCTCCCATTCATCACCCACCCCATCCCAGTCCCAGTCCCAGTCCCCAGAAACAAGATTTGTAACAATTTTCTTCTTTGTGAATTGAAGCAACAATTTATGAATATTTGTGACTAGATCTGAATATAAAATACTTTAAGCCTCTCAGTGAATGTCGTGAAGATCATTTGTTTTTCTGTGAAATTCTGTACTCTTGCTCCTCTCTGTGGCTCAGATTCATAGGACCAAGGAAAGTCAAGCTAATTGGGCTTTTTTAGGCCTGATTAAATTATTAGCAAGAAAGGAGATTTGCTATCTGTAAGGTAGATGATGCTTTATAATCAGAGAGAAGGCCAAGTTAAACATTACTTTGAAGGAAGCTTCCTAAAAACCCCAAGCATGCAGTGTCTGTCTGCTGACCTTTTGTAGGGTTAAATGTAGAGCCCACTATGCAGCCATCCATCAGTGCTGGAATATCCAGAATGAGGGGCACAGCCAGGGCATGCCTGGTGCATAAAGCTAAGGCCCCAAGTCCTGGTCACCTTATTTGCCTTTCTGTGTTCCTATTGCCACTAGATCTCTCTGCTACATTATGTGTTTGGAATATGTGATGGAATTAAAGCTCCTGATGGAATTCCTACCAATGAATTAGATTAATTCAAGATCAGATGCTTCTTCAGTCCAACATCAAATATTTAAATATAAGTTCCTCCTGTTTGGATACTAAAATGACTACATAAACACATTTTTTAACGTGTCTTGCAGCTTGACTGAGGTTACACACACAAAAATTATACATCAGTGATGAATGCCTAAGCCCATACTAATCACATAAGGAACTGAATAAAATGTAGCAAAGCAATAATAAACTGAGATGATGCCAATAGAAGAACATGGAACGATGTCATTATGAAAATATATTCAAAATTGGAGAATAATGAGACCAAAGAGAAGAACAGTTCTGTTAAAGGACACAGGCTGAAATGGAGGTGGGAGGGAGAGAAACAGGAAGAGAAGTAATTCACTGAAATGGAAAAAAAATAGTAAAGATGTTAAAATACCATGATGATGGGCAATATATGGCTAAGGGAGAATGGGTGGATAGGGAGACTGAATATGCTACTTACACACATGAGAAACTTTATTATGAATTCAGCACATGAGAGTTGAATTCAGTATTGAGATATATAAAAGGGCTGGCAATCTATGACCCACCATCTGGATCTGGGCTGCAAAAAGATTCTAACCATCTCATTAAGCTTACAATAACATACTTAATCCCCTTCCCTCTTTCTTACATATTGTATACCCCCACATAAAATATGAACTTTGTTTTTGGAAGACAGAATGTAAAAATATTTTTTTCCAAGAGTCATGGCGAACAATGTAACTTAGAGTAAGTCCTCCTGGAAACATAAGTGGGTCCAAGAAGTGTATCATCCCAGGAAACAGGCTGATTGAAGCAGCAGGAACATCCTGGTGCCAGAACAACAACAAGGCTAGGTCTCACACCCTTGGGAAGGCAATAGCAAGACAGTTACTTCCTTACTGTAAATAGTTCTTTATATAAGTTTCTTTAAATAATAAAGGGTTGTTTCTACACCACAAGCCTTATCAAGATGTTACAGATTGCATAGAAAAGCTCATTCACTCCCAGCCAGCTCAGTGGCTTTTCAGCCAAAAACTGCTCCCTCACCACTGGCTTTGAGAGGGTTACCGATGGACTGAGCCCCTGCTCTTTGCAATCTTAGGGAGAAGTTGCAGGCATCTTGACAACTATGAGTCATAGTGTCTACTTAGTCAATGCCACACTTTTATTCCAACAAACAAAAACAAACAAACAAAAAGTATGTTCCCCATTTAAGGTGTATATCCCAATTTTGTGGGGGAAAGATATATATCATATGCAAGTACATATGGTATATCCTAACATAAGTTTTGGAATGTTCCCTCCAGTGGCAGAAAATATAACAACTGCCTTTTTGTAGGACCACTCTTGTTAATTTAGTCTAGTGTTAGTGAAAGGTTGCTGACTCCTAATGTAAAGGATTCCAGGATGTGATACTAAGGGTCCCTCTGCATGTGCAAGCGAAGACAAGAGGGGGTCTAACATGCAATTCACACTATCATGCCTCCTGAAATGCCACATGTGGGATTGGGAATTAGATCCCATCATGCCATATTACCAGTGTTTGCTCCCCTTCCACCCTCAAAAAACAAGTTCCCATGGCTGGGACCCTCCTCAGCTGATCGGGCTCCCAGCTGCAGAGTTGCATGATGCATCCCCGTGGCTGGAAAACCACAGCTCATACAATCTCCCAGCCATAGAGGCACCCCACAGACCCTATGGCTGTGAGACTGCATGAGCTGTGGTCTCCCAACAGCAGGGGTACACGCACTCCCTGCCCCGCTCCCCACACACACATATAGCTGGGAGCCCTATTAGCTGTGATCTCCCAGGCTTGGGGGTGCATATGGGTCCCCCCAGTTGGGAACTCTGAACAGCTGACAGGGCTCCCAGCCACAGGGGCCCCTGGCCACATGTTCAATTAGTTGTGTGATAGAAAGCAGCTACAAAACTATTATACCTATTTTGTGGCATTACTTTGTAGCTTATTCCTCTTTTTATTACACCATTAATTGATTGAACATGGGGCTGGGTGACCACTTAAGGTGCAATTACCTGGTTAGTCATGACTTAAATGTAATGTGTAGATGGGGTCCAAATGGAAGATGGCACCAGCTTCTTGATATTGAGCAGCATCCTACTCCTTGAAAAATGTTAGTTATACTACCAAAGGCATGTATAGTTAGGCAAAGTATATGGTATGGTTAAGCAAAAACTGATTAATGCCTAGTCCCACAAAATACTGAACATTCCAATTAAGTGTTAAATGCCCTCAATTTCCAGCAATGGTGGAGCTTATCAAGGGACAGAATAACCTCAGCATCTAGTGCAAGCAGATATCAATGCTTTACAAAATTGGACCCTATATCTGGTTAATCCTTCGTATATCATAAAAGATGAAAACCAAAGATCAAATTGATTTTAATCAGAAATCAAGGTATCATCCTTCTAGTTAATGATGACTTAACTGGGCAAATCTCAAAAAGGAGAGGAACAGAAGAGCATTTGAAAATAGATAATTTAGGAAGGAGGAGTAGGATATATTCTTAGAAGGAAGCCTGTATAAGTTATATATAAACAGAAATTTGTTCAGAAGTCTTTAAAATGGCACCAAACTGACTGTCAACGTTCATGTCACTTGTTTGCTTTTATTTATGGCTTTATGATAGGAAATATTTAATTTTGTAGATGAAGTAGGCATATGGTTGGCAGGATTGGCCATGGGGGGACCTCTCCCAGTCACTGACTATCCGCTGGGGGGGCAAGTGCCCCCCCTGACTCAGGTGGCACCAGTCACCCATGGGGATTGGGCTGGTATGTCTTGAATAAGGCTGGATCAAGATAGTACCTGGGTGGATCTGGGTGCATGGAATTGGGCCTACAGGCCAACAACATGTGCTGACTGTGGGGGATTCAGTGTGCAGACCAACTCTGCATCACTTATC
>NW_005842671.1:784381-787263 GCF_000455745.1 Alligator sinensis | reverse complement strand
GAAAGAAGGTTGGATACCACTGCTCTAAACCAGAGGCAATTGAAATGTACAAGTCCGATTTACCACTATGCTCCTCTGAAAGAAAACAATTAAGTTAATGTAAATGAATGTGAATAGTGATGTGCTCTGAGAGTGTTGCACTCATTTGATGTACCTGTAAATCAGTGTTTCTCAACTGATGTGCCGCAGCACACTGGTGTGCCATCAGGCATGTCTAGGTGTGCTGCAGCATTTTGGCTGGAGCCATGCCCTCTGCCTGTTGCTGCTGCAGACACAGACAGACAGGGAGCATGGCTTCAGCCAGGCAGGGGGGTATGGCTCCAGCCCAAAATGCTATCCGGCTGGCCGCGCGCATCCCCTCCCTGTTGGCATTCAGCTGGCTGCTTACCATCTCCCTCCCCTGCTCTGCATCTAGTGTGCTGTGGTGCTTTTTTATTTAGGTAAGTATACCATGGGGTGAAAAATGCTGGGAAACTCTGCTCTAAATCTAGGCAGAAGGAAAAGTAGTTTTTCACCTTCTAGACTAACTAAATCAAAGGTATATTGCGTAAGCTTTGTAAGCAGAAGGCTTACTTCATCAGATACTGTGAAGGGACTTCATGAAGCAGAACTTCTGAATAGAAAGCAACAATTAGAACACAAAGGGCAACCTACGTGTCCATTAATGTGCCTTACTTAATGCACATTAAATCTAGTACTTCTGGGTACTTTTCTAAATGCTCTGGGGGCAGGAAGGTAGCATGTTAATTACAGTGGCTCCAAGAGCTGCTCTACTGAAAGCACTGCAGAGTCCTGTGTATCATTTTCCTTTGCTTCAAAATCTTAAAATGAGTGCTTGAACTAAAACTTGTTGATGAACTTTAGCTTAAGTGCCCCCACCACCATTTGGAAGCATGAGGATGCTGATATACAACACATGTGAGGCTGCTGGAGCACGGTAATTACCATGCTCCAGAGGACTCGATTAATTGAGTCTGCCTCTGCGCTCATGTACAGGCAACCTCTATTGTGAGGTACTAGGAAAATGCATGCTAGCCTGGCTTAATGCACATTAAATAAAGAGGATGCTTTTTAAGTGATGCTTAGTGTGCATTAACCTATTTTAATGCACAATAAGTAAAAAGCACTTTGAGCAGCAAGGTGGGTAGCAAAGCGAGAAAAACTATGCTTCCAACAATTGACATTTCCTCTGAACCATGGATATAGCTATGGGCCCCTCAATAAACCAGCATCTTCATGAGCCACCTACAGAAAGAATTTTAGTAAACTGCCCCATCAAACCTGCACTATACCTGCATTATATAGAGGATCTGTTCATGATCTGCACTCACTGATATCAACTACAAGTTTAAGAACTATCACCCTTTGATAAAACTTTCTCAGGAATACTCCTACTTTACTGTCACATCATTCTAAACAACATGATCCATATCTGGGATGGCACCCTACAAGCCACTATATAGAAAAATCTACAGACTACCTTATATACATCCACTAGAGCAGCAATGATTCCATGCACGCCAAAAAAGTTGTAACCTTCAGTCAGGCCCTCAGATACCACTTTACCTGAACACTAGTGATGCCCACCTGTGCACCCTAAAATCTGCCTTTCTAGAACAAGGACTCTACAGTAGAGAAATAGGTCATGTCTAAAGAGCCACCCAAATACCATGCAGTAACCTGCTAATAAATAAATGCCCCTGAAACTGCACACATTTGGTGGTCACTTGCCACTTCACACTGGAACTGATGAGAAGAACCATCAAGTCACTACTATCTTTAGTCAATAAGGATTAGACCTTGCAAGAAATATTCCCAAACCCTCTGCTCCTGGTTTCCAAACAGCCCTCTAACCTTGCCCAACCCATCATCAGAAGTACAATCCCCACTGCCCAACAGATATCAAGTGGAACAGAAGCTTGCCTTAGCAAAAAATGCTTAACTATCAGCATATCTCCACTGCTACTGAAATCAACACCCCCGACAACAAACCCATCACAATCCACGGATCCTACATAGGCTTTTCAGAAAACGTTATATACCTGACCCAATGCACCAAGTGCCCTCATGGTAACTATGTGAGGGAAACTAAATAACAACTACACACCAGACCAAACTCTCACAGCAAAAAAAAAAAATTATAAAGAACAGACACACACATGCACCTTTAGGAGCATATTCTTCAGAATAACCACCGCCTTTCTGACCTGACTTTCTTCATGCTCAAAGGAAATCTATGAAACACCTTTAAAAGGCAAACTTGGGAACCAAACTTAGTGTCTGGGTGGACACTAGGAAACAAGGACTGAACATCAATATTAATTTTATGACACACTATAATCTCCTTGATTCCTGAAATTCTTCCAACATCCTACAGGTGATGATGACCCTCTTTCCTTTTGATAGGCCCTGATTGCCCAGGAATCAAGATTTTCTACTGCTAATTATTTCTCTGTTACCCCTGGGGATTTCTCCATCTTCCAACTTCACAGCTCTTAACAGTCCCTGTGCGTGTTTTCTTCCTCAAACCTGAAGAATGCTTTGTATTCAAAAGCTTACCTAGCTTTATTCCAAACATGCAGTTGGTCCAAAAAAAATCCTTTCCCCTCATTTGAGAGACAGCATTTTCTTTACACTTCACTCAGCCATAATGTATGGAATTTCAGAAAATACAATGAATTCATATAATAGCAATCTGATGAAACTGATTCTTTTGACTTCCATATAGTCAATATCTCAAGCTTAAGTATTGCATTAACTATTTTTTTGTGTACAACCTGAACAGAAACCTACTTAAAATAAATTAATATTCATTACATGTTTTTTCTTCTATAAATAATAAGATGTAAACTTAAAAAAATAATGAATATTTTATGATGATT
>NW_005842671.1:773507-784350 GCF_000455745.1 Alligator sinensis | reverse complement strand
TCCCTACAAAAGCTGGCAAATTTGCACATGAAGACAAATTTGTCACTCTTCACAATGCTTTATATGTACAAGCATTAGACAAATGACTTTTCTGCCTTTGTCAGTTTTATTTGTTATCCTATTGGGAGCATGCAGCACAATAGTGTCCTACTGCATCAGGAAATGCAGCAATATTTCTAAGATTCATATTTTTCTTATGTTGGACAATTAAGAAAAGCTGTGACATTATAATCAGCTGCTTTCACTAGCAAATTTTTTAATGTTGTAAATACGCATAAATGATTTGCAGGAGGTCATCTATTGGATAAATTGACTTCCTTTCTGCTCCTGGAACCTCCAGAAACAGTTTCTGCAACTTTGAATTTATTTGTGATCTTATGCAAAATCCTCTTAAATCAGTAAATGTATATCAGTCAACTTCTGCAGGTTTTGTAGCAAATAGTTTTCCCATTATTTTTAACACATTCTCATTAAACACACACGTTCTAAGCATAGTCTCTGTTTCTTTAAGCCACCTGATTCTTATACTTGTATTACATTTCATAAATTAAGCTCAACAGGACTACTGATATATATACAAGGTTAATCATGTATATGAGACTCTACAGAACTAGACTTTAGAGTCAGGGCCTGCACAACAGTGTGCTCCAGTCTTATTATAATATGGGGATATTCCTCCTCTGCTCCTTTATAATCCACTTCCTATCAGTAAAATCATCTTCAATTACTGGTAATACCTTGCTATGCATCATTAGATAAATGTCTTTTTAATAAAGAGAATCCAGGTGCACTAGTAAAATACTATGATTGAATACCTTTAATCTCTCGGCTTCATTAGGCAGTGACAGGCTGTCATGCTCTTTTCTTACTTATTCTGCTTGAGTTGCCAACCCTTTCCGGTGGCTATTAATGATGACAGATCATTTATTACTTTATGAGAATACAAATACATTTCCATCTCTGTCTTATACATTTCCCAGCCCCACAGAATGTCAATTTAGAAACCTGCTTGCACTCCAGAGAAAAAGATAGGCGCTTCAAGCTGAAACATGTTATACAACTGCAGAATTAATTATAGATTAGTTTAGCTTTCCTTGTCATGTGTCAATAATGTTCCCTTTGAAAAATGCTTGTTAGTCTAATTCCATTTCCTAAAATAAGTAGTGTTTTATTTTCTTTTTCAGAGTTATGGTGACTCCTAGATAGGGTTGAAGATCAGAATAAATAAGTCTTACATAGAGGAATATTATTGAAGAACAAATGATCTGAAGTGATGTGTTCCTATTAAACACAGAAAACCTTAGACACAATGCCCATAATGTTATTCTTTAATCACTATGGATACTGTTTTTTTGATGTGTGGTGACTTTGACATGCTAAGAAGACAATTTTAAATTGCAGGAAAATTATATATTTTCTTTTCAAAAAGGATAATGCTAGATTAGGACACAAGAAATTCAAACCATCTACTTTTCTGCACATCAAGGGAATTACCACCCCACAAAATGAAATTGCTGGTGAGCAACTGGCAGTAATGCGGTCTTGTAATATGTTTCTTACTAACAAATGAAACTGACATCCTAGTTTTTAATATTTAAAACAAATGGATGCAAAAACAAACCTATCATAAGAGAATATCCTTGGAGCATCTTAGAGTGATTTTTGTTGAATGTGTAATGTTTTTCAATATAAATGTTTGTTTGTTCAGGTTTTGAATTTCATGCATCATGCCACTGTCAATGTCTGAAAATATGATACTATGATAAAAAATTAGCATCTAGCATACACGACAAATATGGATTAATCCATCCGGTACTCATGTAAAAGTATGTTATGAGTGTATGGATAATAAATATAGAGTAGCAGTCTACACGATGACCTGACTTTTAATTTTGCAGCAGTCGATACATTATTTTTACTGTACCTAGAACTTAACATTAGGGGTTATCAAGGTTCTGCCCTGTTCATCCCAAATCTAAAGAGCTGGTCACTTAAGAAATACATAAAGTTTGAAAGAATTCAATGACTTGTCCTGTAGAAAAAAAATTAAAATATCAGAAATAAAGAATTTGAATCAGAATGTAAGGTGCAGAACTCAATCCCCAAACACTGTGTTTTCATATAAACATATAAAATGCACTGTTTTTTAGTCTAAACATATAGAATAGTTGTTTAACCAATGCAATGACGTTTATGTTGCTACCAAATATTATAGTTTTCTATCTATAACACCAGCTATATACTAAAACATGCACATTGGAATCAGATCCCAAAGCTAACCAGAAGCAAAATGAGCATACCTTGTGTTTTAGTTTATTAGCTGACCACACGATGTGTGTGCAATCAGCTTCCATCTCCAAGGGAATATTCCAACTCTTTAACTAGCCCCTTTGGAAGCAACAAAGGCATTTCTTTCCCTTCTTGATTCTGATGGGAATTTGGGTAGTCTATATATCCTCTACTCTTTTCTTTCCTGTTGAGAAGTTGAACTTCAAGGGACTTTTAAGACACTAAGAATAATTTTCTAAAAGCTCTATACACAGACAGTTTAGAAAAAAAATGGGAACCCTTCCTTGGCTACACGGGTCTGGATAGGTTAGGCAAATCTAGGTAAGGATTTATGCTAGGCAACATTTAAGGATTCTTGTACAATAATTGCTATAAAAATGCATGCCAGGAACACATGGTTACAACTCCTAGTTCATGACTGCTAAAGGTTTCCTGAAGGTAGCTTGGTGAGATGGTCCATGTCCTGTAAGGGAGGGGTCCTGTGTTTTGTCCCTGCCCCTAATCAGCAGCCTCAATGGGTCAAATGCTATTCCATTGCCATTTATCAATCAAGGTGTGGGAGAAAATGAAATGATGGCAGGAATCCAAGATACCCTTATCTCCAGGACAGCAGCTGTCTCACTGAATCATTCTCACTCTAGGTTATGCTCCTTCTCCTGGATTTGCATATCTTTTCTTCCTGGTTGCCTAGTGAAACAGCTTCAATAGGAGGGCTAGAAAGGATTCTGGGTAATATCAGAGATATCCCTGAAGTTATGAAGTATCTATTTCACCTTTACCCTAGGCTCAATTCCAGTGTTTTCAAGGTGTACTGTAAACATGTATCATAGTGGTACTCAATGGTAATTCTTTCAAAATTCTCTTGCTTAGAAATATGGTTAAGACCACCAGCAGGCAAATTCTGCAATGACCCGTAGGTGTCCTGACTACCAGTACTATGACATTCTGGAATGCACTATTGGCTGGTACTATATTTCACAATTACTTAAGGAAGCTCAGCAACTGTCCCTGTACCATCTTTATTGAGCTAATTATATCCTCTTACTGACAGCACCTGATGCAATTATTCCTCCCTGGCTTGGTGAAAATAGCAACTATCTGACCATGGAAGGGATCCTTGGTAATGTTAACATATCCACTATATATGCTGAGATGCTTTTCCTACTGAGGTAAAATAGAATTCATTACAATATTACAAACCAATAGAATCCACAGAACTTTATATTTAAAAAAAATTAAAAAGTCTAGAAGCACAACTGTACTTAACATGGTTAACACTGTAATTGTTTGAACTTTCTGGATTTTCGTTGGCTTGCTAGAAAGCACTGTATGTGCACTATTTATTCTTTATTTATATGTGGTCAAATCCTAGTAAGAAACAAAATAATTAACAGCTGTTGACAATGAATTTTCCTTTTTAAGTTGATACTTCCATTTCTTAAAGAAAGTGACTATATTGTCTACTTTTCTCTATATGAACAAACTCATCTTAGGTTTACAATTATTTTTACTCTTTTGAAACGTACTTAGACCGAGAAGGTAGTTAATATCACGTAAAAAATAAAAAAGGATGGAGGTTTTCAGTGTTCAGGATGTTTTCATGAAAAGTATCTGGAATCACTAGCCTAATCACTAGCTTAGTATGCTCCCCTTCTATCTCTGGTCCATCGATTTCAAATGATTTTCTGCTCAGTAGAACAGGTTCAAAATGAGGGGTTGAGAGGAGTCAACACTAGGCCATAGCTTGGTAACTAGGGCAAACTCCTAAAGTATAGGAAATGTTCATTTGAACACACTCTGTCAGAGGAGGAAACTAAACCCAAGTCTCCAACATCCCGAGTGAGTTCTCTAATCAACAGATTGTTGGGGTGTGGACACTTCTGCCTGTGTTTTTTTGGGGTTTTTTTAAGTAACAATGTCCTCCTTTTTTATAGAAATAATGTCAATTCCTAACATACTTTTTAAAAAAGAGTTCAGTTCTGTTAATCCCATCTAAAGAAAGGACTTAAAATACTTCCTTCTTTAACATTTCTTATGAGTTATCTTAGACATCTCTCAGTGTTTATGAGAGCTTTTTTTTGGTTCTAACTATTCTTAGGCTCTTAACTCTTCATGCATAATTTTTTTAGGAAGCTTAGGCATTGGGAATTTGAGGCTATACGTTCCACTTCGGGTGCAGACCTTGAGTGAATATGTCTACATGTTCCTGAAGGCCCAGGTCCTCAAAAGTATTTAGGAGCCTAAATCCTACTGATATCACTTAGGTACTCTGTAATATGTTGTTGAATGTCAATAGGCAAAAGTGGGGTAAAAACATGTACTACTACTAATATTAAAAAAAAAAACAAAAATCCACAAATAGTCTTCGAAGTATAATTAGAGGGAGACCTGATCTCCAATCTAAAATGCTTCATTAACAGGTAATGTGCAAATATGAATCCTGTACCCTCAGTCTATGCTAGATTGCAAACCTGTGCTATCCTGCAAATTTCATAATGTAACTGCCAACATTTTTTTTTGTTTTTTTTCTATGTTATAAACATTTCCCTTAATGTAATCATCTACAAAATCAAAAAATAATTGTGCTTGCCATCAAAATCCTTCTTACATTCCCACATCAGACTGCATTTGGACTTCTTCAACAATATCCCATTTCAACATTTTCTGTTCTCCTAGTGAAACTTCTCTCATGAATGCCATTATGCTTTTTTTCCAATGCTACCCCAAAGCTTTCAATATTCTTCTTATATCTGTTAAGCATCTACTTCTATGGTTCCATTGAAATTCCACTCCAAATCTCATTTCAGACATACCACACATGAGATAGTAAAAGGAAAAGTGATACTTAACAAATGGCATTCTTTATCAGAGCAACCAAGTTGTGTACAGCCTTATTGTGGAGTCACATATGGATTATTATTGTCATTGTCATCTCTTTCTTTCATCCCTAACCCTTTTTCTAGTCCTTACCCTAACTTTTCACTACAGATGCTTATAATTTCCACCGCACTTTGTGTTGTTTTTCCCCACTAAAAGGATGGAAGATTCCCACTGACCTTAAAAGGAGTTAAATTGGGCAAAGCAATCAATTTGCTTATTTTATTCAGCACTGAATGCTTAATAAATCTGCAGGCAAATACATCTTCATACAATACACCATTTATGCAAAACATATATTCACCAAGGCAATTAAATACAAACACCTGCACAAGAAAAGTTTGAGCATAGTTCCAATGAAAATGTACTCAATGTGTATACAATCTTTAAATGTGAACTTGTCTTTTAATAAGGTGAAAGATGCTTCCAAAATTTAGTAGCATCAACTAACCAGAATTTTTTTCAGATTTTGAGCATAAGAGTTCATATCCTTTCTTCCAGACTTTTGGCTATGTAAAAGATTTGAAAGGAAAACATGCACAGCTATTTTTTTCTAACCTTAATAAAGCATGCGTTTACTAACTGATATGATTTACGGGTACATACAAGCATTCAAATGATCCAGTGGATGTTAAACAGTTTAAATTAAGTGGCTGAAAACCCTTCCGATATACATTCATACAAGTCTTCATCCAGCTGAATGGTTACTGTAGACCAGGGATTGGCAAAATGTTGGATCCAGCCAGCAGGTGGACTTCATTTCCTAGCAGCCCCTGCCTGCATGGCTAGGGTCAGTCTCCATGGAAACCCAAGCCACAGCTGCACTGTGATAGCACAAGACTGGGGTTGCCATGGAGATTGGCCCCAGCAGTGCTGGCAGGGCACACAGCAGGGCAGAGCAGGCAGATGCTCCAAAGCCGCTGGGATCTTGTGGTGGGGGCAGCTGGAGGATGGGCTGAGGAAGGCAACATGGTATGTGATGTGTTTGCGGGTGTCAGGGTGTGGGAATAAGAAGGGGACCCCTGGGGTCCCCACACCATTGCTGCAATCAAGCACGGCTGCTAATCCCCACAAAAGTTTCTTTTTTACTGACAATTTGCAAACTTTTTTACTGACAGCCATTTTTTTTACTATAGTTGATGTTAAAACTCTAAATTTAAACTCCATCCATTTCACTTTGATCCAGAGCCTAGTGGAAAGGCTATATTTACATTAAAAATACAATTATTTAAACAAATGATTTTCAGTAAAAAAAGAAAAAAAGTTGGCAGATTGTTGGCAAAAAAAAAAAAATGGAGTGGGCAGGTTATCAATCCTGTCCATGGTGTGCTGGCAAGTCCAGCTGTTGGCTTTCCCCTGCATGCTCAGAGTTGGAGGAGTGAACAGCAACATGGTCCTAGAGCTAAGAGGGAGGCTGGGATTTTCCATCCTTGGAGCTGCCAGTGGGAGGGTTTTCACCTGTGACTCAGCTGGAGCAGTGGAGTATGGTTGAGTGGTGGAATTGAGTGGGATAGGGGAGAGCAATGCATGTTGGGATGCCCAGACAACAGCAAGCAGCAAGGGAGTTTATACCAATAGCAGAATTGAACACGTATTTAAGAAACCTGACTAACCCCATCACACTAGAGTTAAACTTTGTCTAATGAGATTTAACTTTTCATTGAGTGCCCCATTTTTACACTGGCCAAAAGCATTGTGAATGCTTGTCCACCAAGCATTTCTACTGAACTAAAAGGATTCCATCAATAGAAATGTAATGCTTGTACACACCCTACACTTAGCAGTAGTTTGGCTTCATATTATCATTTTTCTCTGTGGAGCTGTGCTCAAAGTCAACACTTCAAACTTTGATAGAAGATTAAGACTTCCACATCATTACAAAGCATTCAAATGTGATTACACTGTAAAGCAATATTATGTTTAGAGAGTATTCCTTCTTTAAATAGACCTGGATAGAGACCCAGAGGAATGTAAAATGAACAGGCTCAATTCTGTGTTCATTTCAGCCATCAAATTTCAGTTAAATCAATAGGGTAGCACAGAATGGAAATCGAAAAAAGTTTTGCCTAATATGTCTTGTATCAAAAGAGACCATCAAGGGAAAACAACAGGTGCTATTTTTTTTTTTAATTGAAAAACATAAACCAGGAGCGTGGTTTTTAAAAGGTTATGAATGAAAAGGGGTTGTGTGACATAGTCTGGAATACAACTAGCTCTTTATGCTCTATATTAACAAAGCATTGAAATGTAACTGTAACATAACATGTAACTTTAAATATAGGAGAAACATGATTAAGTGCTTTGTTTAATTACAGCCTTACTATCCCCTTGAGACACAAAACCATCATCTCTTCTTCCTTGTAAAAAAAACAGACCACTCGGGTGCTTAATTCCTTCTAATCCCCTTTGTGTAATTAGACTGTCAATACTAAACTGCACATTTTTGATAACCCTTGTCAACATGTCTGTCTACTGCTAGACCGCTATCCTTATCCCATGGGAAAAGGCTTACGTATGGCATAGGCTGGGGAGGGACTGGTCTCAGTGTACTAAGAATCACAAGCAGGTGTCCTGCACAAGGTTTTTTTTTAAATGTATTTACTCCAAACTTTATTGGCAACCAGTCTTGAACATTGTTGGGACAAATACTAGAAGGGCATATTGTTGATGGGTGAAATTATGGATCATTGTCATGTCATGCCTCATATCTGAGGTCATACATCTGGGGAAAAACCATAACTGTACCTGCTTGTAAAAGATGTCAAATTAAAAACAATTGCATGGCTCTCTGTGAGCAGATTCTCTCAGTATTTTCTCTTTAAATATATGTGATAATTGTTCCCGTATACTAGAGGAGTGTTTTTCTTTTGACAGAATTGTTTAATCCAGACTGAAGTTTTTCACTATCCGCTTATTTCAATCCACTTTGAGAGCTTATGTGTATTGTATTTGTTCTTGCTAAGACATATTATTTTTTGTACAATAGAGACAAAGAAGATGTTCTGTACTTGAACTGCAAAAAAGTTTTCCATGTTCTTTTCAGTTCTGAGCTATTTATTTATTATCTATGATTCAAGAATACGATTTGCTTTCTCTGTTTTTCACAAAGAGGTATTATGCACTGTGGGGTTTAAGACAAGCAGCAAACACATATGTGCATGTTTAGACAGGTTTTGTTGATTTTATTGTTGCTGTTGATAATCTGTTTTTGCAGCTATTTGTATGTATATTGACCAGGCATGAGTAAACCAGTTTAAATTCAGATAAAATAAGAATTGACCTCATGCATCTTACATATTGTGAAATTAAACTGAAGCAAACAGTTTTCTCATTCAAGAAAGTTTAAAGTTTTATTATTTGCTTTAATAAGTTCGCTTTTAGCACTCTGGTGCTTCCTAAAGTTAAATTAAAAATGAAAAATGAAAAACCTATAAAAGGCATCAATTGGGCATTTTGGACCTAATCAGGAAATGTAATTACAGGGCCTTTTCTTAAACTAACTTCAGTCTAGTTTGGTAAACATATAAACCCAAGCCTTCTCCTCAATGTTCAGCATACAAAGACATGTCTAGCATTAACTAAGATGTCAGAGGTGTCTGATAAAGAAAATAACTATCAAATATCCTTGTTAAGAAACTAATAAGACAAGGTAATCTTCATTATTGTTTTGAAGGTTTTTGTGTGATGTTTTTAATGATTCTGATGCATTTTTAAATTGTCTATTCGGGCAATTATGCATGTGCATTTAGACATATAGATGAGTATATTTTTTATGGGGACATAGCCCTTGTCTACTTATTTGTCTTTAAGAAGAACTTTAGTACATGGTGATATGTATTATTACTATTAAGAATGAACAAAAGATCTAAATTCGGTTTGCATTCACACTAATGCCTGTGAGAGGAAAATCCTCTAAAGGTAATAGATTTGCAGCTGTGTAATGATGGTCTGAAAGGAGATCCAGGCCACATTTTTTATAAAGGATAGATAGTATCCTATTCATTATATGATGTTCCAGATCAGGTCTATCCAGTTTCTGAGTGGCCAGGGGCTGTCCTGAGACCACATGCCATACAGACCATACCACATAGCAGGCACCCCCTCCTGCTACACCTTACCGGGCTCCCTCAGCTCTGTGAGCCACCCCCAGGGGCAAGAGCAGTAGCAGTGGCAAAGGCAGGAAGCAGAATCTAATTTAGTGGACAAAAAATGGCAGATGGGCTTCAGTGTTGACAGATGCAAGGTAATACACCTGGTGGAAAATAACCTCAACTATCTGTACACAATGCTAGGTTTGAACTAGCTGTTATGACTCAGGGAAGAGACCTTGGAGCCTTTATAAATGAATAGTTCTCTAAATACATCAGCTCAGTGTGCAGCAACAGCCAAAAAAGCCAATAAAATGTTGGGTATCATTAAGTGAATGAATACAAAACAGAGAACATCATCATGCCACTAACTAAACAAATCCATGGTGCACCCACATTATATACTGCGTGCCCACATCTCAAAAAGGATGTCACAGAATTAGAACAGGTAGAGAGAAGGGCAACCAAAATGATCAGGGACCTAATGCAGTTGTCATTCCAGGAGAGACTAAAAATGCTAGGACTTTTCAGTTTGGAAAGGAAAAGGCTCAGAGGGGATAAGATATAAAATCATGAAGGACGTGGACCAAGTGAATAGGGAACTGTTGTTCACCGATTCCCAGAATACTACCACCAATTGAAATTAATAGGTGGTGGGTTTAAAACTAACTAGTGAAAGTACTTTTTTTACATAATGTGCAGTTTACGTATGGCATTCATTGTTACAGGAGGTGGTGGACACAGATAACATAGCCAGATTCATAAAGGGGATGGAAAAATTAATAGATTATATTAACGGCTATTGAACAAAAAGTTTAGACATGTTTTGCCTAGCATCTCTAAACCAATAATGGTTGGTGCTAGAGAAGATACTGAATAGGAGATTTATCACTCTAGAGCTCTCCCTTTATAGCATCCACTGCTTCTGCCAACAAAGACAGAAAGTGGGCTAAATGGATGATTAGTCTAACCCAGTATGGCACTTACATTCTTATGGAGAAAGGGAAAGCTCAGAGATTTTAGTGGCAGCAGTAACACAATAATAGAGGGAACAATGCCACAGATTAACCCCTCAGGGAT
This sequence comes from Alligator sinensis, assembly GCF_000455745.1. NCBI lineage: Eukaryota > Metazoa > Chordata > Crocodylia > Alligatoridae > Alligator > Alligator sinensis. Next base: position 774,016 of record NW_005842671.1, on the reverse strand, counting down.
TGCATACAACCAACTAGCCACCAGTTGGACAGACCTCTTTTAGATGTTCACCCATCACTAGGAGCCACATTACCTACACAAACATTTAAGATAATATAATATACAAATATTGTTTCTATTATTTTAAAATGTAGCAATAGATTTTTGGGGTTCTGACAGACACAGGAAAAACAACAAAACACACTTTACTGGATGCAGCAGTGCATTATTTCAACCCAGCTTCACACCATCTTTATAGATTGAGTACACCATCATTCCCCCCCCACCCCCCCCCCCCGCATCTGCAAGCAGCCTATATGTATAACATTTTTTTTGGAAGGAATGAAATTTTGTCAGGAAAGCAAAACATTTAGAACATGAACCAACTTTATTTTCCAGTGGCCTAGCTGGGTGTATATACTTACCATCTCAGAAACAGTGTACTTAATTTGTTTAATTAATTATAACTGTGATAAATAGAAGCCAGGTCTTTCAGTCCTGACATTCTAATTTCAGGGACATTTTGGCCA
>NW_005842671.1:744126-773497 GCF_000455745.1 Alligator sinensis | reverse complement strand
TGCTGAAGATAGATAATATTCTCCAGAGGAAACAGTTGGTCTCTGTTAATTGAAATTACACTCTAAAATAAAAGGATCATAGATTAAAGTGGAAGGAAGCTAAACTCAGTACTAAACATTAGTACATCTGACTTTTACTCCATAGGAAAAGAGCTGTACTGTTCTAATGTAATGCTAATAAGCAGAGAGCCTCTTTTCATTGAAATATTTTCTCATATTTTTTAAATCACAAGTTTACCCATTGTCCTAATGAAGGTCATTGTGGATTGTTGGAAGTAGGCTATGGAACATGGACAAGAGAAAGCACTTTCTAGAAGCTTGACTTATGCATGTTCATATTTAAAATTCTTCTAAGTAGTTCTTGCACAGCATGTCTACAAAAAAACAAACAAACACAAATAACAAACACAAAAAACCTACATCTCTCTTTTCTTGTGCTTCTCAACTCCCAGTAATTGGTCCCTAATTCGTACTTTGCAATTACAAAAAAGGGATATTACGGTAGTGGCATCAGCTCAATTTGGTGAGGTTTAACCCTCAAATCTTGTTGGAACATTAGAAGGTTTTTCTTCTTGGAAAAAAAAAATAGAGGGGAAAAAAAATCATTCATGTAATTTTCAGGTTGCAAATATTTTAAGGCCTGATGCTGTTTGATACAGAGCAGCTAATGGAAGATGTTGAACTTTCTAATTTTTACTTAACCCATGGGATGTGAAGCAACACAACATCCACCAAGATGTACAAAACACATGCCATGAATAAGCTTTCCTTCTCTTCTAATTCTTAAGTTATTTCAAGTCTTGATTAATCATAGTATCATAGTAGCTAGGATCAGAAGGGACCTAAACAGATCATCAAGTCCATCCCCCTGCCTTGGGCAGGAATGGATGCTGGGGTCATATGACCCCAGTCAGGAGTCTATCCAGCCTCCTCTTAAAGACCCCCAAGGTAGGAATTAGCACCACTTCCCTTGGAAGTTGGTTCCAGGCCCTAGCCACCCTAATCATAAAGTAATGCCTCCTGATATCTAGCCTGAACCTGCTCTCTATCGAATTGTGGTCATTATTCTTAGTTACCCTGTGTGGTGCCTGGAGGAACAGGGCATCTCCTATTCCCTGCTGATCCCCCTTGGTGAATTTGTAGACGACCACCAGATCCCCCCTCAGCCTTCTCTTGTGGAGGCTGAATAGGTTCAGGCCCTCTAGTCTCTCCTCATATGGCCTGCCCTGCTGCCCCCGATCATGCGAGTGGCCCTCCTCTGGATCCTGTCAATGCTAGCCACATCCCTCTTGGAGTGTAGTGCCCAAAACTGGACACAGTACTCCAACTGTGGCCTAACCAATGCTGCATAGAGGGGGAGGATCACCTCTCCAGACCTGCTTGTGATGCATTTGTGAATGCATGACAAGGTGCTGTTAGCCTTACTGACAGCTTCCTCTCATTGGTGGCTGATGTTCAACCTGGAGTCAACAATGTCTCCAAGATCCCTTTCTGTCTCTGTGCTGATGAGAAGGGAGATCCCCAGCCTATAGACATGCTGCTGGTTCCTTCTCCCTAGATGCAGTACCCTGCACTTGTCCACATTGAATTCCATCCTATTCTCATCTGTCCATCTCTGTAACCTGTCCAGATCTAGCTGGATTCTGTTCCTCCCTTTTGGTGTGCTCACCTTGCCCCACATCTTGGTATCACCAGTGAATTTGTACAATGTGCTTTCCACCCTCTTGTCCAAGTCATTGATTAAGATGTTGAATAGTACCGGCCCGAGGTCCAAGCCCTGGGGAACCCCGGTGCCCACATCCCTCCTGGTCGAAAACGACCTGTCCACCACCACTCTCTGTGTGTGACTGTCCAGCCAAATAGCCACTGTGTAGGCATCAATGCTGTGGTAACTTAGTTTTATTTTTATTATGAGAATGGGGTGAGAGACAGTGTCAAAGGCCTTCTTAAAGTCCAGGAAGATGACATCTACCCCCATGCCTTCATCCAAGGACTTTGTGACCTGATCATAAAAGGAAATAAGGTTAATCTGACAGGATCTTCCCTTAATGAACCCAAGTTGGTTCCACCTGAGCATGATCTCCCCTGCTGGTCCCTCACAGATGTGTTCCTTGATAATTTTCTCAAAGATCTTTGCCAGGACCGAGGGAAGATTGATGGGCCTATAGTTTCTTGGGTCCTCCTTTCTCCCTTTCTTGTAAATGGGGACCACATTGGCCTTCTTACAGTCATCTGGCACCGGACCAGAGCTCCATGAGTGCTCGTATAGCTGTTCCAGGGGCCCTGCAATGACCCCTGCCAATTCCCTCAGCACCCTTGGATGAAGAGCATCTGGGCCTGCTGATTTGAACACATCCAGCCCCTCCAGTGTTACCCTAATCAGGTAACTACCGTGATTTTACAATACAGGCAGTCCTCAGCCTTACAACACAATTGGCTCCTGAGACACACATCTTAAGTCAAAATGTTGTAACTCGAAACAAATTTTCCCATAGGAAACAATGTTATAAATGGTGGATTGGTTCCTGAACCAAGGCCTGATACCCATTTTTTCACCCAGAATAACCCAGAATTTTGTACAGTACTCACTCAATTATATAAAATAAATAAATGCAGCTATATTACTTGTCTATATGTATTTATACAGTATTGTAAATAGCAATCATATTTATTTGGAAGGACTTTGAGGTGACTTTGCTGGACTTTTTGAAGGGTTCTTGGCTGGAGTCTTCACAGGAGTCTTGTCTGCTTTCTTAAAGAAAATGTGCAAGGAAGTTTGGACAGATGTTTTCTTCTTTTGCTTGTACATTTTTCTGTAGCAGCTGTACATGCTGGATATGCCCCTATTCACTGATGCACTGCATTTAACATTGGGGTCATGTTCCTTAAACAGGGACATAGCAGCTTCCAAATGTTGAAATGCCTCAGCCAACACTTTTGTTGTCAAGACTTTATGAGGAGGAGTCTCTTCAACAGTGGGTATATCTTCTTCCTCTGCCACTTTTTGCTGTTCCAATTCAATGAGGTCCTCATTGGTTAATTCTTCACAATGGGATGTACACCAACATCTTCTGGTGCAAAGTACAAGTTGAGTTCTTTGCTCATTTCAACAAAAAATTTGGTCACCTCTTCAACAGTGTCTGTTAAGCCTTGGAAGTCAGACACAAACTTAGGACACAATTTTCTCTAAATACCATTCAAATTTGATTGTTTGACTTCATTCCATGCCTCACCAATGTTCTTAACTGCATGGTAAATGTTGAAGCCCTTCCAAAAGTCCTTCAGAGTTGGTCCACCTTCCTTCTTAATTGCCCTTATGACCTGGGCAAATGTGCACCTAAGATAGTAGGCCTTGAAGTATGTAATTACCCCCTGGTCATAGGTTGCAACAATGAGGTGGAGTTGGGGGGCAGAAACACCACTTTGATGTCAGGATGCTTGTCATGAAAGATGGTTGGATGGCCAAAAGCATTGTCAAGGATTAATAATACTTTAAATGCAAGATTGTTTTTGCTGCAATAATTCCTGACACTTGGCGCAAAATTATGACTAAATGAATCCTCAAAAATGTTCTTATTGACCCATGCCTTAGGATTGGATTTCCATATCACTGAGAGAAATGCCTTGAAATGTTCCTTCAAAGCTCTGGGGTTTTCCGAATGGTTCACAAGTAAAGGTTTAAGTTTAAAGTCACCTGCAGCATTGGCACCAAGCAAAAGAGTGAGCCTATCTTTAATCTCACAGGAGAATGGTGTTCATTTTGATTCTCTAGCCAAATGATTAACAGTTTCTCAGCCTGAGTAATGAGTCCAACATAGTGCTTAGTTATCACAGTTGACTGCATAGGAGCTGAGTCCTTAATATGGTCCTGAATTCATGCCTTTTCTTTCAGGATGGTCACAATAGTTGTTTGGGGGATATCCAAAGCTCTACCCATTTCAGTTGGGGTCTCACCTTTTTTAGACCTCTTATTTCCATTTTTGTTTCCATAGTAATTGTTCTACATTTCTTAGCAGAAGAAACATCACTTCCACCGGATTTATGCTTTTCTGCCATTATTATGCACAGTTTGGAAAAAGTATGGAAACAGAACAGTGCATGGGCAGCACAGTGAACTTTTTATAAAGTACTGTACTGTACAGTACTGGGACTTATTCTTTTTTCAGTACAGGTACAGTACTGGACCATAGATCTTTAGTTCTAGCAGCAGCAGTGACAACTGAGCACCAGAGGAGCTGCCTAGTAAATGGCTTCCAGACAAGTAGCACACTGCTGCTCTGGCCACATGTCCAGAAGTGCATTGGTGGGGTGGGGAGCATGTGCCCCCGGATTTGCCCTGAGCACAGTCCACCCCTCCCCAACCAGGCCAAATCTAGGCGTCACATGTCCCTCCCCTCCCCTGCCCCATGCCCTCCTAGACAAGTGGCAGGAGCTGCTGGACAGGCTGTGGCTTCTCCTGTGCTGCCCAGTTCAGCCCCAGAGCTGCCCGTCTCACCCCAGTGGGGGCAGCCAGGGGAGCAGGTAGATGAGCCATGGCTTCTCCTATGGTTGCGTAGTGCAGCTCTGGCACTGCCTGCTTCACCCCAGTGGGGGCAGCAGGGGAAGCAGCTGGACAAGCTATGACTTCGCCCACTACTCATAGCCCCTGCTCCCAGAGCCCGGCACAGCCCCAGCTGGCCAGTGTTTGCCCCACCCCCTGTTCCAGCCCAGCCCCCACCCTCCTGCAGGGACCCTAATCTGTCCGCCCCCCACAGCCCTTTCCTTTCCCCTGTGTTTGTGTCTGACTTCCCCCTCCTCTTCCACTGACAGACCTGTATCCCTTATTCAGCATTGTAAAGTTGAAACCTGTGTTGCAACTTAGAAACACAGGTGTCAATTTACAAATGTCATAACTGTGGATCATCAGAACTCAAACTGTTGTAAGCCAAGGACTGCCTGTACCAGAATTATACTAATTCTGATCAAGTTTCTGAGTTAGGGTCAGAAGGAAGAGCAACAAGGGTGATGTTGTGATGCGTGTCTGCTATATACCACCAGACCAGGAGGATAAGGTAGATGAGGCTTTCTTCAAACAGTTTCCCAATCACAGGTCCTGGTTCTCATGGAGGATTTCAATCAGCATGATATCTTCTGGGAGAGCAGTACAATATAGTGTCCAGGCAATCCAGGACATTTTTGGAGAGTATTGGAGACAACTTCCTGGTGCAAGCATTGGAGAGGCCAACTAGGGGATGTGCTCTCCTTGATCTGCTGCTTACAAACAGGGAATAAGCAGCGGGGAACATAGAAGTGGATGACAACTCAGGCAGTAGTAACCATGAAATGACTGAGTTCAGGATCCTGAGGAAAGGAAGGAAGGCGAAGAGAAGACTATGGACCCTGGACTTCAGAAAAGCAGCCTTTTGCTTGCTCAGGGAACTGATGGGGAGGTTTTCTTGGGTGTCAGTTTGAGGGGGAAAGGAATCCAGGAGAGCTCATTGTGCTTGAAATAAATCTTACTAAGGGTACAGGAATGAACCATCCCAATGCACATAAAGACTAGCAAGTATGACAAAAGACCATCTTGTCTTAGCAGGGAACTCTTCAGTGAGCTAAAACACAAAAATGAAGCTTACGAAAAGTGGAAGTGGGCACATGACTGGGGAGGAGTATAAAAGTATTGCTTGGGCATGCAGGGATGAAATCAAAAAGACCAAAGTACAACTGGAATTGCAGCTAGCAAGGGACATGAAGGGTAATAAGAAGGATTTCTACAAGTATGTCAGCAACAAGAGGAAGATCAGGAAAACTGTGGGTCCCTTACTGAATGGGGAAGGCACCTAGTGACAGGTGATGTGGACAAGGCTGAAGTATTCAATTCTTTTTTAGCTCAGTCTTCTTAGGCAAGGTCAGCCCCCAGACTACTGCATCTGGCACTACAGTTTGAGGAGGAGGTGAGCAGCCAAGAGTGGCAAAAGAACAGGTTAGGGACTACTTAGAAAAGTTGGATGTGTACAAGTCCATAGAGATGGGTGTGATGCAGTCAAGGAGCTGAAGGAGCTGGCCCATGTGACTGCAGAGCTACTGGCCATTATCTTTGAAAAATAATTGTGACAGGAAAAGCTTCCAAATTGTTCAAAAAGGTCAAATATAGTGCCCACCTTTAAGATAGGGATGAAGGAGGATCCAAGGAATTACAGACTAGTCAGCCTCACCTCAATCCCCGGAAAAATCATGCAGCAGGTCCTCAAGGAATTTACTTTGAAGCACTTGGAGGAGAAGAATGTGATTAGGAACACTCAGTACGGATTCACAAAGGGTAAGTCATGCCTGACCAACCTGAGTGCCTTCTATGAGATGACTGGCTCTCTGGATGTGGAGAGAGCAGCGGGCATGATATACCTTGACCTGAGCAAGGCTTTTGATATGGTCTTCTATAACATTCTTGCAAGCAGGCTCAGAAAGTATGGGTTGGATGACTGGACTATAAGGCATATAAAAAACTGTCTGGATTGTCAGGCCAATGGGCAGTAATCAATGGCTCAATGTCTAGTTGGCAGCCAGTGTCAGGTAGAGTGCCCCAGAGGTCAGTTTTGGGTCCAGTTTTGTTCAATATCTTCATTAATGATCTGGAATATGGCATATAGTGCACGCTCAGCAAGTTTTCAGATGACATCAAGCTGAGGGGAGTAATAGATGCACTGGAGGACAAGGCTAGGATCCAAAGAGACCTCAACAAATTGGAGGATTGGACCAAAAAAAAATCTTATGAGGTTTTATAAGGACAAATGCAAAATCCTGCACTTAGGATGGAACAATCCCATGCACAGGTATAGACCAGGGACCTAATGGTAAAGCAGCAGCTCTGCAGGAAAGAACCTGGGGGTTACAGTGGACAATGAGCTGAATATGAACCAACAGCGTGCCCTTGTTGCAAAGAAGGCTAACTGCATAGGGGGTTGCATTAGTAGGAGTGTTGCCAGCAGATCAAGAGAAATGATTCTTCCCTTCAATTCAGCACTGGTGAGCCCACATCTGTGTCCAGTTTTGGGACCCTCACTACAGAGAGGACAAATGGTAGAGAGGCCAGCAGAGAGCAATGAAAATGGTTAGGGGGCTTGGGCACATGACATATGGGGAGAGGCAGAGGGAACTAAATTTATTTAGTTTGAACATGTGAAGGCCGAGGTGGTTGAAGAACAAGTTGAAGAACAGACTTCAACCACCTGGAGGGTGGTTACAAGGAGGATGGAGCTAGACTGCTCTCAGTGGTGGCAGGTGACAGAACAAGGAGCAATAGTCTCAGGTTGTAGCAAGGGAAGTTTAGGTTAGATATTACGAAAAAACTAGGAGGGTAGTAAAGCACTGGTACAGGCTACCCAGAGAGGTGGTGGAATCTCCATCCTTGGAGGTTTTTAATACATGGGAAGACAAAGCTTTGGCTGGGATAAGATTGTTGGAGATTGTCCTACATTGAACAGGGGGTTGGACTAGATGACATCCTGAGGTCCCTTCCAACTCTAATTTTGTATGATACTATTATTATACCTCTCTCATTATAGTGCTTCTTTTTATGGAAAAAATTGAAAGAAAAAGAGATTAATTTTACATTTTCTTTGTGGGGATGGCACAGTGTGTGAATTCAATAACTAGGTTTATTTTGTAAGAGCCAAATTGCACTTCAGATAAATTGTTTTTTCAGTAAGGCAGCACAGAGCTACTTAATAACAGGACACATTGTTACTATTAATGGTCTAGCCTGTTTATGTTTCCCATGCAGTTTTCAAAGTTCTGGAGAAATGTAGTGTGTTCCAAGGTTTTAGACAATCTTCTGTACTTATTAAAACAAGGCATTTTGCCCACAAAATCTAAGACAGTGCTTTCTGCTTCTTTTGGGTATAACTTTGTAGGGTTTCCCCCCTCCCCACTCTTTTCTACTCTATTTCTATCATTCTTCTTTTTCCCATTTTTCTTCTGTGGTCACCTTTCCTTACCTGCTGCAACTACTGAGATTTTGACTGCCTTTTAAAGGCCCACTTACATTATAGACATTGCCATTTTGGGGAATACTTTAGAGCACATTTGCTTCAAGAGCATTAAAATGTAGTTTTATTATTTTTATCATGTATATTCTACTTTAATGAATGTTACGAAGACAATTTCAAAATAATACTAGTAACTTTCCTAAGTTTGTATATAAAATATATGCTGAGCAGTCACCACTAATGGATCAGTCTCAGTCAATCAAGATGCCACCTGCAGTAGTGAAGGAGGAAAACATTTAGAATGAATGCTGCCTTCTGTTTTCCTCGGTAAGAAGGGTTCACAATGTCACTCAGAAAGCCTTTCACTCAAATACCTGCTTCCTAATGAAGGTGTACACAGCCCAGGTACATCAGATGTTACAAGAGTTATCTTAGGCCAGTAATGGATTAGTTGCTGAGAACCTGGGGCTCATTGATAAATTAGCTGGACACAGTCCTAGCTAAGTATAAGATATTTTCAACTCCAGTAACCTTAAAAGAACACCTTCACCTCACTCTAAAATCCTTCTTAATGATATAATATGAAGGAAAAAAAAACCCCTGCAGCTGAGTGTTTAAAGATGGCACTAAATTCCTTTGATTTTTAAACATTTTAGCTTTATCTGTATGTAGGTTCTTCTTTCTATTACTCCTCCTGTTCCAACAGCCATTATACTATCTTCAAATGAGTGAAAGTCTTAAGCCTAAGTGTGTTATTTTTTGGAAACATGAAAACTCTAACCAGCCTGAAATAAGAATTTAATATTAGGCAGTGGTGTGATTTATAACAAGTATGACTACATTTCTGTGGAATATTTTTTTCTTTGCAACTACAGCATTTTGTGCCTAGCAAGAGCTCCAGCTGACTAACTTAGAAGTTATAAAGTTGCTGTCCAGCTGAGAACACACACTGAGTAGTTTAATGAGGATAGAACTCAACAAGAGCACTAGAAAATTTCAATGGTGTTCTGTAGATACAATATTTTAGTTCCAGAAATCAGTTTTTAGAGCATATAATGAACTTTTCAAACACCTGAATGCCTGTGTCTTATTATTTGCAAATGGAAGAACTGCTTGGTTTTTTTTTAATGGCACCACAGGCAAGATCAAATCTTAACTGAAATGTGGGGGAAATGGGAGTGTAAATTTATGCCTCCCCTGCCTTCACCTATCATTTTTCTGCCTGTGGGCTTAAACATCAGCCTCCTCCCAGCCCACCATAACCTTATTTTCTGCTCTGGATGGGAGTGAAGGTAAGGGACAGAAACTTCCTTAAGAAGCTGCAAATAGCTCTATTGTAGACAGAATGAAATAGACACTTAAAGCAATGCTTAAATTCCAGCATCAGGGCTGTTCTTTCTGTACAATTTCTTTTTGAGCAATTCTAAATCTTGATTTTTTTATGTGCCCCCTATGGATTTTTCTTACTCTTAGAATATGCAGTAAGGATAGGAGGAAGTTCTTTGATCATTTGAAAAAACTCAGTCATTAACCACAGTATCTTCACCACTTCTCCCTCCTCAACTCCCTCACACGAATTGTAGCTTCCCCTGCCCCTACCAACTCCTTGGATTTTCAGAGTACTGTAGAAGGTCTACCAGATGAGTGCCACAATGAACATTTCACTACAGTTTGGAACTATTCCTCCTGCCTTAACTTCCCTCCAAAACATTTATTTTAATTTGTTTTTAAGTGTGCTTCTATTTTTACACTGCATAACTAAAATGTTAATTTTCAAAATACAGTCTTATTTACTTCATTGCCCTAAGCTAAATCCAAGGAGTATTCTTCATCTGGAATCTTAGATGGCATTTATTTTCTTTTTCCCAGATCAGGGAATAGGAATATTTACAACAACACTATCTTTTGCTCTCTCTTCTGCTTTGGTGACTGGAATAAGGCTGAGGAGATGGTGAGAAAGAGATATTTTTTCTCAACAGCAATAATAGAAAACGCAGTGGTCAGAAGTTAACACTTCACAGAAGTATTGTTTTTTTTCTCCCCCTTTCCATCCTGTCTTTTATACATACGAGGTTCTGGCCAGCCCATACAAACTCAGCTTCTTTCCTTATTGCAACTCTTCTTAGCAAGGGTTAAGGAAAAAGGGGCTGTTCATCTCTTTCTTATCATACTATTCTTAGTCAAGGGGGAAAGAACTCAGTCATACAATAGGTTCAGTACAAGACGTCGCACAGAGAAATTTTGAAGACTACCACATATACCCACTGGATCCAAGAAAAGAACATTAGCACATTAAGTAGAGGTGGCTACAGAGATGGCAATGAAGTGATCATCAGTGAAACAATTAATATGAATATTTAGTATTATCCTCCTTAAAAAGAGGATATTTCACATCTTTCTTAGAAAGGTTGACACTCATAAGCCATAGAGCAGGGCTACTGCTAAACACAAACACTTTTTGTTTTCTTTATTCTACAATGTCAAACCCATCTCCATGAAAACAGGACAGACTGTGGCAGTTAAAAACCACATATTATTGATTTAACAACATGAAAGGTATGCATCATGATCCAGATAATGTTCAAAATAAATGACTCTGGAAAGTGGTAGTGTTAATGTTCTTCAATCATTTCAACAGGTAGGAATGTAATTCCTGTGTCTTCTTGGGGAGAAAAGCTTGATGATGAAAGCTTATTATTATACTCACATTTCACTAGACAATATAGGGCCCCCATCTGCTGCCTATTTTTAAATACTTGTATCAGAGCTAATACATAGAGGTATATGCTCATAAATATTCAATTACTTAAAGCAAAAAATAAAAAAAAACCCACCAGTTTTAAATTAAACTACACAGAGATAAATACAAGACATGGTATTGTATGGAGATACTATACTTGGCAAAAAAATTAGAAAAATACACAGATAATCTTGTGCTTCCCAGACTAGACTCTCTGCAATGGGAGCCTTTAGAAATAAAATGAATGTGTGTTTAATCTATTTCCACTGTCTTGCTTGACTTAACTCCACTCTTGCACAGGCAGCATTATTAAACATCCAGGGTAGCACTGCGTAAATGCAATCTGTACCATTTCACCTCTGTGAGTTCAATTACCCAGTCTGATACGTTATGCCCCCGCTGGAGAAATAGATGGAGTGGGAATACATATCTCGCCATATATATTAGAGCAACACCCAAAGACTTTATAATTCTTAAAAGAAAGACTTCTTCACCAGTTTTCTCCTCCAGTCTTATAGTTTTACTTTTCAAGGAGATGCTAGCAGGACTGGCATTAAGGGCAGTTGCTTGTTATTGCAGGCATTTTTTCTTTTCATTTTAAAATTTGTAAGATTTCTGCCCCCACTATTACTCTTTTTCTTCATTTCTTAGAAACCTTCTGCCTTCCACCTTCTATTTATTCATGGCCAGTTTATACTTAGTTATTATCAGGCTAAAATTATCCTTTGGCTTTTTCTTGTTTTTTTTTCCCCGCTTCCATGATGTTTAACCCTTGGATATGTGTATAGAGAGCAATTATATCTTACCTTTAGCCCTTTTGGTAGGCAAAATATGTCAGGCTGTTCTAGACAACTTGCATAAAATACTCTTTCCATTACCCTGATCATCCTAGTAAACCTGCTGTGCTTCCTTTCCAGTTTAAATGAACCTTTTCTAAACACAGGGTGTGTCCACACATGCATTAATACACCATTGCTACTGTGAATTAAGTTTAGTACCTCCAAGACAGGGATGGGCAATTATTTTGGGTGAAGGGCCGCTCACTGAGTTTTGGCAAGCTGTTGAGGGCCACATCAATAGCCCCACCCCTTTACAGGTGCTCCAATCCCTGGTCGCCATCTTGTCACTGGAAGTCCTGACCTCTAACCCCTGGCCTCTGCCACCAGAAGTCCCTACCTTTGCTCCTGGAAAAACTCCTTTCAGAAAGGGGTTTTGCCATCTCAGAACCAAAAAAACCCAAATTACATTCTAAAAATTTAACATCTACAACATTCATTAATTTTATTTCAAAAATATTTTTGTCCTATTTTACATGTGTTTGTGTAGTGTATGTAGAGGTGATTACACAATAAATTAAAATGAAGTCCTACTCTTGTATACTGTGGGGGGTGGGGAGCATGGGGTGTGAGTATAGGTTTGTCGGGGGCCATTGATGTGTGGGTATGTCAGGTGTGGGGAGGGTGTTTGGGTGGGGTTGTGAGTGTGGGGTGAGGGAGCATATGCGTGAGGGGAGAGGGTGGCTGGGGGGCGTGGGTCTGGGGGCCTGCATATATAGCAGTGTAAGGGGGGGGTGCATGTGGGACTTGCCCTATGAGCACATACACACACTCTCTCTCCCTCCCTCACTGCATGCACACACACACACACACACACACACACACAAACACACACACACACACACACACACACACACACACACGCGGAGTTTCTCCCTCCCTCATTTCTCTCCTTGTCTCTCTCTCCCTTTCCCTCATTGCAGGGACATGCACGCATGCACACACACACACTCCCGCTCCTGGCCCTGGGGTACCAGTGTGGACCTCATGCTCCCGTGGTCCAGTGATGTTGCTGAGGGCCACGTGGTACTGGAGCAGTCCATGGTAGAAGGGGGGGTGGGCAGGGAAGCAATGAAACCTGCAGCATGCAGGGGTTTCAGTTAGGGAGGGAGGGGTGGGAAGGGGGCTGTGAGTGGGGTGGGGCCAGGCTGGCCTTGCTGTTGAGTCCTGTTGGCTTCCTCTGGGTCCTACTGCCCCTGGGACCTGTCATCACTTACAGACAGCCAGGAGCAGATAAATATAAAATTTCTAATTTCGTTTAGGGGCCCCAGAAGCCAGATAGAATGGCCTGGTAGGTCAAATCCAGCCTGTGGGCCATATTTTGCCCACCCCTGCTCTAAGATGAGGTACTACATAAATGTGCAATAGCCAGTGCTAAGGCATACTAGCAACAGCTCACAGCCTTTTTGTGATGCTTAATGTGCAGTAGACTAATTCTACTGGTTAGTGTGTTTTTTGCCATGACACACTAATAAGCAGCAGAATTAGTCTACTGCTCATTAAGCATCTTGTGTAGATATGCCCACAGATGAACAAAATTGCTCACAATCTCTCTGATGTGGTCTGTCCAGTACCTTCTACAATGGCATCAATTCTTACTCATTCTAACTGGGAACAATTCATCAGATCTATTCTAGAACAATATTTATCTCTCTCATGAGCATGTCACAGTGGTGGCCTGTAGTCATCCACTCCTGTAAGAATGGATTATAGCTTTTGTCCCTTCAGTTGCTTCCAAGTAAAGAGATCTTAGGTTGTAACATAAACTCTTATTATTACTCTTTAACTGCATGCACTCTCACCTTGTAGGACTGAATTTCAACCTACTTCTAGTTCCTTATTTTAAGTAGCACTCCCCCCCCCCCTCCAAAAATAAGACATGCACGTTGTTTAGGGGAAGGTAGAATGAAGAAAGAAAGATTTTTCCAGTTATGACTGCTTGGATCAGGGATAATATACTCTAATCTTCATCTCGTTCAGCAGGCAAAAGGTACAATTTTTATCTTTTCACTGCAGAATTATCAACAGCTCTTGGCTGTTCAGAGCAAAGCTGAATTTGTGGCCGCTGATGAAAGCCAAGCTCCATGGGTAGATCTAGGATTCTGAAAATAGCTAAAAAGAGTCTCGCAGGGTAAAATGAGACAGTGGTTTTCAAAAATTTTTAAGTCATGGAACCCTTTCATATCACTTCTTCTGCCATAGAACCCCTATCGCTATCTTCAAGACTAATGAAGAGCCAGGTGACCCAATCCAGCAACACAGTGAACTGTCTCCCAGTCCACTCAACCATTACCCCCAATCTCTTTGTGGAACTTCTGATAACCTATCATAGAACCCCAGGGTACCATGGAACACAGTTTGAAAATCACAGTGTAACAGGAAGCTGGGGACTCCCTGTTACTATGGAGAAGGACCTGGCAGTGGGAAAGAAAGGTAGACAGGTGGAGAAGCACCTGGAAGCTGGATTAGGCTGTTTTCTAAAGAGTAGCAGGAGGACAAGCTGCCTGGATATCCTAGGCTGGAGAGTTGCTTATTGCTGAGACTGTAACACTGCAATAGTCCAATAGGGAAGAGAAGGATGAAGACAGTGGTCTGCATACTACAGTACAGTAGTACTGGGAAGCAGGATAGTTAGCTCCTATCACCCACAGCATGTAGAGGCTCAGAAGGCCAAGTACTTAGCCTAACAAAAACACCTGTGGTGTCTGGGAGGTCACCAGATCTGGAGGGGAAGGATCTAGGCCCTATATAAGCCCAGGGCTTGAGCTCAGGGGGGAGTCTCTCTCTTTGGGATGACAAGGACGGAGATCCTCTGTGATGACCATGTCTGAGAGACTGCTGGCAGAACCCTAGCTGCTTCACCATCAAGGAGGGGCATTGGCACTATGCCAAGGCTGAGAGATATCTAGAGACCTTGAGACCAGCGGAGTACTAATATGAAACTGTGAGATCCCTGTGAGCTGAACTTTCTTATGCAGCCAGAGTGCTTGATTTTGATTATATCCAGAGGACTAAACCTTTTCAGTTATGATTTGCACTGGTTACAGTATACCCCAAATGGAGAGCCAGATACCCAGCATGAGAAGAAGCAGGAAAGATATTGAAGCCAGGCCAGAGGTCCAGTGCCAGAGAGAAGTAGAATCAGGGTTGGGTACCTGCAGTCACAAGAATGGTGAAGACTAAGGCCAGAGGTCCATAGCTCAAGAAAGGCAGAGGCAAAGAGCCAAGGACCCATAGGCCCATTGAACTGATCAACTGTTGATATCTGCAAGGCATTGGTTCGGCTAGAGGGGAGGTCAGAGACTACACATAACCAATAGGACACATTATGAACAGTGACATTCTATGGACAAACAGGCCAAATCAGTGAGACCTTGGGACACGGGCAGCCCCACAACTCCTTTTTTTCCTCTTAAAGTAACATCAAAGGCAGGGCAGCTGAGTAAAAAGTGAGACACCTAAGACCCAGAGGCAGGGACTGAGAGGTCACCAGGGGGCTACCTCTGGCCCCAGCTTCACTATACAGTGAAGTAAGAGAAGAGAATCTAGAGGTAGTTTTTAAAGTGGACAGAAAAATAAGCTTCCTTACATAAAACACATTCCAATTTTGGAACGTTAATTTTGGGGGGGGGAAATTTGAGTGTGATATGCAAGTACAGTAATATCCAAGGTCATCTAATTCTACCTGTATATTCTTCCTCTATGTTGACATTGTCTCCCAACTTTGCAAATTTCATTAGCACACTCCTACTTTTCAGGGAAAGCCATTAATGAAAGCATAATAGAAATACTGAATTAGATAGATTCCAAAATTAATCCTTGACAAATTAATATTAGTAGCCTCTGTCCATCCTGATGCTTCCTCTTCAGTTTAATAAATCCCCTTTATTCTAGTCAGATCCCAACCATTTTACAGTTCCTGTCTTAATCCCAGCTTCTACAATTGAGCCAAAGTTTTCCCATGTGGCACCAAAGTAAATGATTTATTGAAGTCCATTTTGATGAAATCTGACTCACATATTTTGTCTAGAAAGTCTCTTCCCTGACTTGCTTAAATTTCAATCATACCTGGTACTGTCATCCCAGAGTTGATAGATTTAAGTCTACTTGCTGCCAGTCCTGTGATTTCATGAACCTGTTGCTTCAGGAATCTAGGATGGAGATTAACTATTCCCTCCACTTGAGTGAATGAATCCCTTCAGTTTAGTTTCTACCTTAGTTATAGTACTTTCCATGTTCATACTTTTTTCCTATTAGTCATCCAGCTTTGTCTTGGGTATTACTAAAGATAATGATGTTGAACATGTCAAAAGTATTCTTCTGGTTTTTAGGCCATGACTTCATTACCTTTGATCTTTCTCCTATTCGCACTTCATAACAATCATCCCATTCCTTCCCTTTATTTAGATGGCTGAAGACTCTTTTGCTATTTGTTTTAATATCCTTTGGCTACCATAGAGATATGCACTGTATAAAAATGTACAGATATAAAAATAGATTAGATGGATTAGAGAGATAGAAAAAGTCCACTGGTGTCAAATCACTGTTTGTTTTCATATCCTCCTCTCCTAGGTGCTAACAAATATTATCACAAATCTCAGAGCAGAGAGGAGAGGAGAGAGAGACTCAACTTCTGTAGTGTTAATTTAACATGGAATATGAACAAATAATGTTATGAAATGAAGTTGTGCAAAATATTGAACCTTGGACTTGTTCAAACTCACTGTAAACATACCAGATATTTGATGATAATTGCTTTTCTGCAGAAAGGCAGATGCTTTCTGTGGAGCTTTGGGGGTGATACTGTGAAAGGCTTAAAGGCAAGAGAAATAACTATGGACAAAAGTTTAGCACACAACCTTCAAAGACCCCAAAGTCAGTCTCCCTCTTTTCTTTGGTTCCAGCAGTTCCCCTCTTCCATCACAGCACCATCCCAACAACATACCTCAGTAATCCACCAGAAGGAAGCAGTAGTGTCCTGGGACCCCTCTGCCTCCATTCTTCAGTGTGTCTATTAGCAATATCCTCATTATGACTTCACACCAAGAGTCACAACCTTGTTCTCTGACTGTTATGGAGTATCTCTGCCTTTGACAGCATCTCAGTCAGTTAAAAAATATGTGGGGCTTTTTCACGTTTCATGTGTTTCTTACAATAGGGTTTGTCATATATGGCCTTGGACTTAAATATTAGGTGGGTAAAAGATTGGATTACTGTGTTTGTACCAAGAGCTTTGATAGTAATGTAAGAATAATTATGCAAGTACAAAAGAAATGTGGTTAGCAAGAGTCACCAGATACACTACATTAAAAAAAATGTTTATTGCATATAAATAGCCATGAGGCAAGGGCTAGAGAGAGAAGCCGTGGGGGGACCCAGGACCAGATGGGAGCAGGAGCTAGAGTCTAAGTTACCAAATCTGACAGGGAATTCCAGAGGAGGAGTCAAAGTCACAGGCTGAGTCTGGGTTCTGGAGAAATCATTTTGATGAACCAAGGGAAATGGAATTTCACCTTTGTGTGTGGGATCTTCAAAAGGAGGCTAGATAGACACCTAGCCAGGGTCATTTGATCCCAGTATCCTTTCCTGCCCATGGCAGGGGATCGGACTAGATGATCTGCTTAGGTCTGCCCCTACCAAATATGAAACTATGAAACTTTAATTTCAATATTTTACT
Source organism: Alligator sinensis (assembly GCF_000455745.1). Classification (NCBI taxonomy): domain Eukaryota; kingdom Metazoa; phylum Chordata; order Crocodylia; family Alligatoridae; genus Alligator; species Alligator sinensis. Next base: position 756,280 of record NW_005842671.1, on the reverse strand, counting down.
TTTTTATTAATATTTATATCTTTGTTTCATAAGTGAGCTTACTTTTCAAAATGGACTTAATTTTTTAAGGTGGGAAGATATTAAATAACCTTGTTTGGGGGCTAAAAACAGAAAAAAATATTTCATGGTTCATTCAGTATTGTTGATTTAAAAAGAAAAAAAAGATTGGGTCTGTCTTTTTTAAGCTTGGGTATGAAAATGTGTACCCTTTAATTTGTCATGGTGGGAAGGGAAATAAAATTCAGAAATGATCTCTGTGTGGGCTAAAGAGGATTTATCATAAATATCTGTTTATATATTTGGAGACTTGTAACCTTGTGATTAAATACCTGGTATGTGAAAGCATATAGGTAGGTGTATTGGGTGGGTCAGAAGATATCTTTTTGGGAAGATAGGGCCTAACATTCATTTATTCTTGTGTCAGCCTTTCAGTCACCTGAATGCTCTAATTAATGTTGAGGGTAATGCTATCCTCTATTATGTCAAAGCATAAGCATACAAGTTAAATATTTCATATTGGAAGAGATTGTTTTTAAACTCTATTGAACATCACTTTTGGTAGTGGCAAAGCTATAGCAAGTCTTATTTTGACTGAAGAATAGGACCATGAAAAAGAAGCACTGCATATTTTACAATATTTTGTATCTGCTGTCTCCGTGTTTTTGGAGGATACAACTGCACTTGTTAAGTTTCCTTGCAGTGACCTTGTGACAAAACATAAAGCAAGGCTGTATTTCAAAGCTAGGGAACTTTAACATATAACTGCAGCAATTTCTTCACCAATTAGAGGCCTGCACAATCTCTTTTCATTTAAAAAAAAAGTAAAAGTGTGTCTGTTCAGTGGTTATTTAATACAGTGTTTGATGGGCTATGCTAAAAAGGAGGGGAGAGGGGAAAAGCAGTCTCTCTGCAGCAGTGACTCACTAAACAGCCGTTTAAGCAGTGGTATCTACCAAAGATATAAACACCAAAAATCAATCTGCAAAATCATCCTTGCAAGGGTGTTTGAAGAAAGTTAATATTCTAAGAGTTTCTGTTCATTGGTTTGTAGTGTCACTGTACTTATGAAGAGACTCTAATCCTCTCTGAAACATCTCTCACATTTCTTGTTCTTTCATTTTAATAAGCAAATGAAGCCAAATGCCAGAAGACCCTAAACATTTAAATTGATGCAAAGAATATGATTTTTCATCCATTGGCTGGTATTAGCTTTACATAATTGCTTCTTGTCAGACAGGCAGAGGAATCTGCTCTGTGATCTTCAGAACTAATTGTATCCCCATGACAAGTTAGTATTTCTGTAATATATATATATATAGAGAGAGAGAGAGAGAAAGAGAGAGCTTTAATCATGGATGCCAGTATGCAGGGCTGGGAGGCCATCATGCTATGTTGGGCACTGTACAGAAACAAAGCAAAGAGTCTGCAATAACTTTCACTTTTGGAGAAATGTGGAAAAAAGTCTTGAGTGTTAGAAAAAGCAATGACATGCCTCAGCCCCATTGTTAAAAAGTAAGCTCTGCTTCTGCAAGTCTTTGTATAGTGAACAACAACATAAACACTTGAGCAGAAGCAGTCTTGTGACAAAAAACATGAAGCAGGAGAGGTAATCTGCATTGTATATCCTCACTGTAGAAGAGGGATACTTAGTAACAAATCTAGACGTGACCTGGTTTTATCAACACAGAAAAGATAATCATGTACCTTGCCTGTTGATCTTTGCCCTTGACATCAGTCTAGCTATGTAGAGGGTCTGAATCTGTGTTCTCTGATGTTGCTCTGAAAAAAAAAAAAAATCAGGCCAAGCTAGAGCTCTTCAGCTAGTAAACCTCAAGGTCTTTTGATTTGCCATCAGCCCAGCATGGCTTGAATTACTCACCCATAACCCTGATACAGTCTTGTGCTTGTACATGATTCAGAGCTACTAACTGAAATCTCTGCACTGAGGGTGACATGAGCTTATAAAATGGAAGTTCTGGGTCTGAAACACTTCTTGCCTTCATTAACTTCCCCCAGAAAATTACTGACAATTTTTATTCTCTTTTCCTGCCCCCCAGCACCTACATTGCTTTTCAGTATTAGAACTAAGAACAGTGAAAGGGGCAAACAAGCCTTTCTACTTTTCCCTCATTCTAATCTAGGACACTTAAAAAAAAGAAGAAAAGAAGTGCTTTAACAGCATATCCACTACCAGACCATGCTTCAAAGCAGTGTTTTGAAGTACATCATTCCCATCTACACTCATTACATCCTTAAAGGATGTGAGCTTATGGGTGCATGCCCGCAACTGCTATTGGGTGGCTGCATCCCATCTTTTTTAGGGTGTATATAAATTAAGATGTCATTCTGGGTTTTCACTGCATTCCCTAAGCATGATCTAGAGGCAGCAGAGAGTTCAGGCATCTACAATTTGGGGCTTTTTTATTATAAATATTAATTTTCTACATTGTTTTATTTTTAGGGACCTACCAAAATTACAATTTGATGTTTTTTCAAGGAAAATGGTGGGCTCTTTGCAAAAGGACAAAAAAACCCAACTTACTGGCAATCAGAGAAAAGGGTGGGCAGCCCTGCATCCTTGAAGTATGGTGGGGGGACATGGTAGGGAGAGGGAGAAAATCAGAGGGTGAGTCTGTAACATAGGCTTAGTACAGGAGCCAGTCCGGGGCCAGTCAGGGAAGCAAGACGGTTTTGGCACCATCTTTTAAGCATGCTGCAGCCTGAGGAGGTTTGAGCAAGGATGAACAAGGAGAAGAAATCCTCCAAAAGGGCCAAATACAGCTCTGGACCATGTAAGGCAGTATCCTGCAGGAAACTTGCACACAGATGGAGGCAGACTGTTCTGTACTGCAGGTAATATGACTCTGGATATGTCAAGAAAAATGAGTCTAGATCATCAAGTTAGAGTGAGGCACATATGAAGTGAAAGGCTATTGCAGAGGCTGAAGATCAGAGCAAGAAACAAATAACGTGGCTGCCTATAAGTTCATCACGGGGGCACAGAAGGGAATTGGTGAGGTTTTATTCACCAAGGCGTCCCCAGGGAATACAAGAAATAATGGCCACAAGCTAGCAGAGAGCAGATTTAGACTAGACATTAGGAAGAACTTCTTCACAGTTAGAGTGGCCAGGGTCTGGAATGGGCTCCCAAGGGAGGTGGTGCTCTCCCCTACCCTGGGGGTCTTCAAGAGGAGCTGAGATAAGCATCTAGCTGGGGTCACCTGAACCCAGCGCTCTTTCCTGCCTATGCAGGGGGTCGGACTCGATGATCTATTGAGGTCCCTTCCGACCGTAGTGTCTATGAATCTCTGAAAAACCATGTCCTTGCTTTTTAAAAGGACCATGGAAAACCACTTGGCAAGGTGGGAGGAGACATTTTCCCTTGTAGAGGCTTTTGCAGCAGCAAACATCCCCCTGGAGAAATGTTATTAGCTTAAGTTAAGGAACTACCTGAACCAAAACATGTGCAGGTAGTTTTCCATGTGCAGTTTTCCACATGCCAGCCTGCTTCACCAAGACTATCTCCCTGCAATGATTGTTTCACATGTACAGTCTGCACAGTCTACATTGGCAGAGTATGACTTCTTCTTCATTGTGGCTGTGAAGCCACTGACCCTCAAAATAACTATGTGCTGCACATTTTATTTGTACCTGGGAGCAGGACAGACCAGGACCTGCCTGTTTTTCAAACAGAGCCAGTCCAGCTCACATCTGCCAATATTTCTACTGTCTCAGGATATAATGAAGGTGATTGTCAACTACAGTTTAGAATTTTAAAAGATCTCAGCATTCCTGTCCGACAGTGCCATGTACATGTGCAAGACTTTCTCTGATGTGCTCCATGAATGGTGCCCAATGCAGTTCATGTCACTTAAAATGCACACATTCTGTCTTTAGTAAGTGACATCTGGCACATGCAGTTCCCTGATGTGGATAATCTGGTGTTGTCCTTCAAAATAGCCTTCAAGCACTGTCCAGGACATAAGGTCTGGTTCAGGCAATCCCTCACCAGTCAAAGTGGGGACTCACATGCCACTGTGTAGCTGCCACCAGAGCCTGTACTCATCAAGGTGGAATTCATAGTTCAACATAGTCCTTTGCCACACCAAGCATATGCAGTAATCCCAGCAGTTTGTGGTCGATGAGCTGGAAATCACACCCAGTACATGTTGCATGCTTAAACTTTGCAATCTCCTGCCCCCATCCACCCCACACACAAATCTGGGGGGTTGTCACATGCCTCCCCATATTTTCCATATTTTCATAGTAGTGGGGAGCCTCCCTTCCCCTCCCCGCTCACCCCGGACAAACCACCTGTGGCTCCATTCTACTCCCCACGCCACTGATTTAACCACACTAAATGGTTATCTTATCAGCATTGGCCGATATGGTTGGTTAATAATTCGCTATTGGTATCAGCCAAGAAAATATTTATTGGTTCACCCCTAATAAACAAGGACCTTAATGGAAAGGATCAGGAAAGAGGGGGAAAAGATGTTTATATAGGTAAAAACAAACTCTTGCTTGTAGCTATATAAACAAAAAGTTCTTCGCGAATCAGTAATTTCAGACATCTCTCTCTCAAAGATCTGTAAAATGTTAGCCAATTTTGTTGCTCGTTAATTATTTTAATGAACTTGAAAAGGCATTCAGCAAAGCTTGCTTGAATATACCTTCAGCAGAGTTTTCTAAAAGCTGTATTCAGCCTTCATAAGGATCTTTTTAACCAATATTTTTATCACTTGACCTTTCATTTTACTGCCTGTATCATTTTATTTGGCTGTACTTTAGCTGCCATTTATTTGTTTTCTAACTACCTAATTATAAATGTATTAAATAAGCATTTTGGTTGGGTTTTTTTTTTCCTTTGCTGCAAGACTCTGCTGACTTTCTACTTCTGCATTGGCTATATTCTGATCTTACTAGGACAATAAATTTCAGTTACTTCTGTAATAGTAAATACAGATTCTATTTCAGCTGAAGATTATGTCCTGTTCTGAACCAATTAGAAGGAGAGACCATATTAAATCAACAGAGCTGTTTTGGCAAATAATTTGTGAGTAGGAAATTCAAAAATGTACCCACAGGCAAAGTAATTGTTACCAGTACAAGTGATCAGAAACTGGTCTATACCCATAACAGAACAGAAGTTTGGTGTGCACAAAATGGTGGAATCTGGTCTAAGACACCTGGATTGATATGTACCTCAAGGAGCAGACAGAAGTTCAGTTGCCCACTGTGACTCAGAATATTCTAAGTTACAATGATCCCAAACAGAAGTTCACTTTGGTGAACCCAAACAGAAGTTTGGATCCCAAACAGAAGTTCCTTCACCAGGGAGGAGAGGAATATAACTGCTGCCTGCCAGCCTCCAGCCAGTTTCCCTTAGCAATGACCCTATCTCCCTCCCCTCTGCTCCCTTTCCAAAAATGGAGACAGTCTGGAACTCATTCCAGAGCACTGGTTCGCAATCTGTGGGACCCCAAATGGGGTTACAACATCAGCAATTGGGATTATGAGATTTCTACTCCCACAGCACGGTGCAGGGCTGCAACAAAGTTGGACCAGCTCCAGGCAGAAGCTGCCTCCAGAGCCCAGCAGGTGGGACCCAGTGCAGGAGGGAACATCTCACTCTCATTGCTGCCAAGGTAAGGTGCGGCAGTGGTGGCAGTATGCAGTTGTGCCCCACTGCTGCAGGGCAGGTTGGGGGTACCTCGGCTTGGTGGCCATGAAGACTCAGCATTCCCTCCTATGCTAGGTCCTGCCTGCTGGGCTGTGGAGCCCCCATGGGATGGCAGCAGAGCAGGGAGCCCCAATCCCACAGCAGGCAACCTGCATCCTCCCCCCACATCGATAGGCTCTGCACTGGCCATGCTACTGACAGGGGAGAGGAGGGGGGACAGGAGCTGGGCTCCACACTCCACTCTGGCCATGGTAGCTGCCACCTCCTGCCAGGGCAGCCTCCTGCAGGTGGTATAGCCAGGTGCTGTGGGGCAAGGGGGTGGCAGGGGCTGTGGGCCCTGGCTCTGGGGCACCTGGTGAGAGTGGGGAGGCTTCAGATTGGGAGTGAGGGGTACTGGCAGGGCCAGGGGCTGCGGGTTGGGAGTGAGGACCACGCTAAGGAAATGGGGCATAAATGGGTTCATGTTGAGGAAAAGTTTGGGAAGCACTGTTCTAGGGGTTCCTCAGCCAGCACTGGAGAGTGGGGTGGGTGAATTGGAGCCTCCCCACCTTTGAGGAACTATAACACATCCACCCTAACATGCAGCTAGAGCTGAAAAAACCCCAGACCAAACTCTCTCTTCCCCGCCTCCAATTCTGAAAACAGCTCAGAGGCTGGGAGGTAGCATGGATACAAGTTACAGAAGACTTTCTGTTTTGAAATGTCTTCATCTGATCCCTCAAGCAATGAGGGTTTAGATTTTTACCTGATCATCCACCTTTTAAGTGGTCTGCAGCTATGCCCTTTTTTGGTCACAGCTATAGACCACTTTCTGTGGCCAGATCAGGTGAAAACTGTCACTTCTGTGTGTGCCCTCAAACTTAATCTGTTTAGGTTAGAGTGGTGAGTGAAACTGTTGTACCAGATCCACTATTGATTTATATTGGGTCAATGTCTGCCAGCATCCCAGGGTCCTTTGCGGCCTCCCATTATCCCCTGATTGCAGTGATGTGTACTAGCACTTAGCTGCTGTTGCTGAGTGCACAGACCCTTTCCATCACAGACCTGTTCCACAGTCCCACCTCCTGAGTCCAATCAGTTAGCCATAGGCAAGTAGCTCAGGAGGGAAGAGAGCTGTCTGTGTTCCTGCAGAAACCCCATCATGCATCATCTCATGATGCACATGAAGACCTGATATTGAATCCAGGAGAGCCCCCATGGTGCCTCTCTGTAGCTGACAGATGCCTGTGGCTGACAGACAATGTGGCAGGGAAAATGCTCATCCATGCCTGATAGTTCAGTTGGGCCCTGTGGTGCTGCATCCACTCTCAGCGGTGCCAGATCTATATGTACATCATAAGGTGCTTCATGCAGGGACACAGACACCTTCCCCCCCTCCCCCGCACTACTTGCTGACAGTTGACAGATGCCTGTAGCTAACAGATAATTCAACAGGGGGAGGGGGGCATGCTTCCCCATGCCTGGCAGCCAATCGGGGATGGGTCAGGTGCTCGGCTGCACTTGGTAGTCTTCACCAGCCCAGGGAGCCTGTGGAGTACTTTGGGAGGCATGCAGGAGTGCCCCCAACCTGCTGGCCTTGGCCACTGCAGGCAGCCTGTTTGCTCCCCCCTCCCTGCCCATCAAAGGGCAAATGTGGTCTGTTCACGACCAATCCAACCTACACTGCTTACAGAAAACCATATAACTTAGAATGAGTCTGCTTTGGGCTTTTGGATGTCTTTACTTAGCCATAATCAGCATGTGGTGACCTTGAAATCATAGGAACTATGCAAGGAGTACAATACCACTTAACAAGTCCGATCTTTATTTGGTGTAAATGGGCATAATTCAGCTGATTTTACTGGAACTATACTAATTTATATAAGCTGACAATCATGCCCAATGTCACAAAGTCATAGAGAAGCAGGTGTGGAAGGGATCCCCAAAGGCCATATAGTCAAACACCCTGCTTGAAGCAGAATCATCCCTATCCAAGCCATTGCATACAACCATAATCTAAACTAGATGTAAGACTACCCTCAACCCTGACACAACATAGACCTAGCACCCTAAGCTGCCACAGTTAAAGTAGGGGACCATAGCAGTCAATGTTCTGCTTTTATAGAATATTGTTAATATGTACTCAAGAGGTCCACCCCCCCACTACAGAGGAAGATGGAGGGAAAAACAACCCATTTTCCATACCAAAATTGACCATGAAGCAAAATTCCTTCCTGACACAAAATATGGTGACTTGGTTTGACACTGAGCAAAGGTGCAAGTGTTGAGCTGAAGTTTAATTTTCTTTTATATAGTCTTGCCATTTTAGTAACAGATTATTTAGCTGTTGAGTTAAATTTAACCTGGCTTTTATCTAGATATAGATATAGATATATGGATATGTATGTATATGCAAGTGAGTATATATGTATGTGAATGGGACCCTGCTTGTTAATTTTGTCTTTTTGGTTTTTGTCTATTTTTAATGCAGTGTTGTTCCTTATACCCTGATAAGAATCCTGCTTGTTTTATTTGATATTGTGTGTCATGTGCATACAACACAAAACCCTCTAGCCAGGAATCTCTGGCTTTGCTCCTAACAGCAGAATCAGTGCACCCCAGCTGAAGTCCCCAGCCTTATGTCAAGGTGTTTGCTACAGCTATAGCAGAAAAGAGGGAGGGGGGGAATGGGAACAACCAGCAACGCCCAGAACCATGGGAAATACCTGTGGTAGAAAATAGTAGCTACATCTAGATCAGGGATTGGTTATTTTGAAATAAACAAGTGTCTTGAGCACTCACCCAGAAAGGGGTAGACTTGGGTGCCATGAAGGTTACATGGACAGTCATTGGATAAAACTGAAAATGGTCCATGGGGCAAGGAATGGAACCCAGATAAATGCTTTCAACACTGGGCTACACAGTCATATTTCCTCTTCCTCTTCTATTTGTCTTATGAATCTTGCAGTCATGGATACACAATGCTCAAAAGGTACAGAGGAATGTTCCCACCCAGCCCTATGATTAAGGTACTACCCTGAAAAATAGGATCTGTGGCTTAAAATCTCCCCAGGCTTAGGTTGTTCTAGAACTGGGGTTTCCTTCTACCTTAGGAGGCAACTTTTGAATCTGTGCTGAAAGAAGCCTTCAGGTTCAGTGAGTTCAGTCTCCTGTGATTGGATGGAATTGTGGCATATAATCTCTTTCATAACCTGATCAAATCCCATGCTAAAAGTATTTTCCCTCACTACTTGAAGTAATACCAGATGCTCCTCTCAACCACACACAACACCAAATAGCATGTGCAGAGTTGAGACGTTGTCTTGGCTGAGTTTCTCAGCGGTGCTCTCAAAAGGGTACCAGTAGGGCTAGGGACAGACATTACACATAAACCAGTTTAAGTGATTAGGACCTGGTTTAAATCTGTAACAGAACAGATGTTCAGTACATATAAACCAGTTTGAAAATGTCTGAAACCAGTTTGAGGTAAGCCTGGTTGAATGTAGTGTCAGACATAACTGATTTGGGTCCAACTGGTTTATGCAATGTCTGTCCCAGACACTTTGCTTGTTTAAGATAAGCCAGACACCCCCAGCATCCCAGCATGCTCTCTGGATTGGGCAGGGCTCTCTGCTTGACAGCAAAGCTGGCCCGGCCCCTCTCCTCTACTCCCTGGCTGGAGCTTGGCACAGACTTGCAGGCACAGAGCATCTGTCCGGCTTCTCCCTGCTAAGCAGGGATTATTCCCACCACCCCTCTGCTTTACCCAGATACCTCAGCATTAGCTAGCAGACCACACTCTGGCTACCATCAATGCTGTGGGAGAGGGCAGAGGTAGACAGTCTTTGTGGAGCTAATCAACAGGTAACTTAATGTCCTTCCTTGGAAGACCTGTTTAAAAAGATCTCCATTAGTTAATGTTTGGCTTTGTTTTCTTTATGAGTTGATAAATACTGAGTTGGGGTGATAAATATTCCCTGCTGGGCGGCTGGAGGGGTGGAATATCAGATCATCCTACCTGGGCCTGGCCACACCCCCTTAGCTCTGCCCTGTAAAAGAGAAGGGAGGGAAGCTCTAGCACCCCCGCCCCCCAGCTTCTAGGCTAGGCCACTGCAGGCATGTCCCTGCATTTCTGGGATGTCTGTCTGGGTTACTGGTTTAGCCTAGTCAGGTTAGACTAACCTGCAGTGATTGAATCAATTTAGGTTCAGGCTTTTTGAAGGTCTGTCCTTAGCCTAGAGGTTAATTAAAAACTGATCGTAAGTCATTAGGATTGTGTTAAATTCTTGCTTTGTTTGTATCCAAATGTACAGTACAGCTATCAAGAATTGACTCTTGATAAGTAGAATAAGAAAATTGTCTAACAGCAAAACCTTGGTTCTACAAAGTTCTCTCTCTCTTTTCTCTTCTCTTTGGCACTCCATTTGCCAATTATTTTGCTGATTTTTACTTGCATTAAGTTGTAGCTTGTACGTGCTTCAACACAGGGAGACTGACTTGTTTTGATGGCCTGTGAAGCACTTAGCATGTTTTTGAGCATTGTGTAAACTGTACCTTCCTTTCCTGCTATAAACCAATGAAGCTGCATTTCCCAGTTGCTATGGGCAATAAAATGGCAGCTGCCTAATTCACAAAAGCAGAGATTCTGAGAGACTTTCAGATTTTTTTAATATTGCATTAAATTTCTTGTTTGGCCCTCAATCTCTGATAAAGTACTTTCCTTTAGACTTTTAAAATGCCGATCACATTTTCGGCCACTTTCCATTAAATTTGGCCAAAATTCTGGTTAAACACAACCTGAAATTTTGAAGGAAAACAAAATTATGTAATGTAAAACCAGCTATCTGCAAATTCAAGCATGATAACAAAGGCTACTAAAACATCATTAATATTCACATCATAGACAAAAAAATAGTGCTATGAAACACAGTGAAAAGCTTTTTATTTTATAGTTTCAATTTTTAATCTCTTAGCTGAGTGAGGGCTGATTTTCTCACTGTAAGTTGTTTTGCTGAAGCAAAAAATGAAAGGCTTTTCAGTGAAACAAGCTTACATTCCCACCTGAAGATTTGCTTCCTAAAAGCAAGTTTTTTATTTTACTTTTAGCTTTCAAGATTAAAATGTTCTATTTAGCATACAGAGGACTTAAATCATGTGGTGCTATGAAAATGTGAAAATAAATGTATTGTAAACAATCATTGATTTTTTTAATGCATTTTTCACTATTTAAGAGTTGTTCCTACACTTCAAATATCATGTTTGGGAGCAGCATTGTAATAACGGAACTTTCTACAGCCCTTTTGTTTAGATTTTTGTTTGTATGCTGGTAAGGAAGTATAATAGTAAAGAATAATTGACAAATTAGCTGGCATTAATGAATATCCCTGTGTTATATTAACAGCAGCTCATACTATTTTGTCTATGTGTCTATATCCGGAACCACAATGGGTGATAGATTACTTGGATCAACCCCTTGCACTGACATAGAAGCCTGTTGACTTGAGGGGTTCTTCTTTGGGGAGGAGCATTTTCTTTCCAAAGTAGGAAAAGATACAACAGAAATTGCCATTTGTCTTTTACTAGTTATACAACAAGAACATGAAGAAACCATATGGCCACAGCTGAGGGCCAAATGACTACTTCCACAAACATACTAGGTCTCTCCTTATACATACTGCTTCTCTGTGGTTTCTGGCAATTTCTAAAATATGGAACACCATGAACACCTGAGTAGGGCTCACAAGTATCAAAAAGAACACAATTCTGTTCTTATTAAGTATGGAGACAGATTTCAAAGGAGGTGAATTTACCAATTTCAGTGCATCAGGGTTATTTTGGATTATATTAAAAATGAGGTGAAGTAGCTGTTCTTCACTCAGGTTGTTGTTATTTTTTAATTGCAGTGTTTATTTATTTTCAAATAACTTAGTACAACATATTTATGTCAAAAACATTGTTTATTTTTAAAGAACATGGTACAACATATTTAACACTTAAAAGTTCATGTGTAGCAAAAAAATAAAGCAAGTGTCAATACAATAATGACAATTTAACTTAATTCACTGCATCCAAAATGGAGTGGTACCAGTTTGTAATCTGAGAAGTGAAGTAATCCTAGTCAATGGAAACCCCCAAAATGATCAAGTGAAAAATAAACCACCTATAATTTTCCTTGGGTGGTATTCAGTGATTTTTTAGAAGGTTTACAATAGATAGGGCCAGCCATTCTTGAGTTATAAGTAAACATACATACATACACTTCATTTTTTATATACAGTAAAAGCCGTGTTATCCAGCACTTTATAAGCCGGCATGCTCTATTAGCCAGCATGCCAGCTTGTAAGGTACAAGCAAAACCAAAAGTGTCCATCTTGGCACTTCTGGTATCACTGATCCCCCACAGCCCAGGGCAAAGCAGCCTGTGCTGCCAAGCCCCCACAATAACAATTCTTTTCCCCTTTCTCTACTGCCCCCGTCCCTGTCCCTCACAGC
>NW_005842671.1:740335-744110 GCF_000455745.1 Alligator sinensis | reverse complement strand
GACACGGCAGGAAAGGCAGCTTCTCAGGTAACTGGCATATTTTGTTATTTGGCGCACCCAATTCCCCATGGGTGCTGGATAACAAAGCTTTTGCTGTATATAGATAAATATATAAGATTATATTTCTTTGTTTCGTTTTGCATTTTTTTTTCTGATGTTCCGAGGCAGCATTATAACCAAATGTTAATATTGTTAGCCCAGGGGAGACTGATTCTTATACCTTTTGGGCACATCTACATGTCACTCTACATTGCTGTACAACATGCAATGGCAACATAGAGGTCACATGGGTCTACATGTGATCAGCAGCTTTGTCATGATAATAGCACACTCCCCCATTTTAGCACGCCACTGCAGCAACATAGCAGTGAAATCTAACCATGTGCCACACACATATTGCAGTACAGGCGGTTACTGCACCATGCTTTAGTACTTCCAGAAGGAGTTATCTTTGGCTTATCTTTGCTGTTTTCCACTACCTAGATGGTTTCCAAGCCTTTTATATTGAAAAATATGTGAGATTCCACTCAGTGATGCTTAGCAAGAAGAGAAGGAGAAGGGGCGATTGTTCTTGAAGGGACTAAAGTGCCTGGCAATCAGTGGGAGAGGAGTTGATGTGATAGATACAAAAAGTCAGGAGAAAAAGTAGAGAGATCCAGACGAGATATGAGAGGGCTGTAATAAAAAAGGTTATGTGATGAACTTTATACAAAAACAATGGCATACACATTGTATGATTCTGTAATAATAGAACCACAGGGCTGGAAGGGACCTCTAGAGGCCATCTAGCCTAGCTGATTGCAGGGGGTACCATTGCAGCCAAAGTGCTGCTGCTGCAAAGGTTGTTACAATATGCTCTAGAGATCCAACAGGGGGCCACACTCCCAGCTACAGAGGAAGATGAAAAAAACCCATATCGCTCTCACCATGGGGTAAAATTCCTTCCTGACCCTAAAGATGGCAATTGGTCTGACCCTGAACAGAGAGGCAATACCTTCTACCCAACACTTCTAGCTGGGTTTAAGTCCCAGTAAAAGCATTGGCACACCCCAGTCAAAATCCTCATCCTTCACTGCAAACAACACCCAGGATTGTGGGGGTGGGAAAAAACAACAAAAAAAACCAAACCCAAAAGCTGCTGATTCCATGTGGCAATCAGCAAAGCAGCAAAATACAGAAGCATGAGAAATATCTATAGTCGAACATAGGCATTAGTATGCCTAGATCATACATGACCAATACTTGTCCAATCTTTTCTTGAACGTATCCAGTGATGGAGATGCCACAAATTATCTAGGCAGTCCATCACCTCACTGTTCTAACAATGAAGAAGTTTGTTTGTTTTTTCCTGATATCCAGTCTAAACCTACTTTGCTACAACTTGGTCTATGTTCTCTCTACAGCAAGATAGAAAAGGTGTTTTCCCTTTCCTTTATGGCAGCCCTTCAGGTATTTGTAGACTGCTATCATTTCCTCTCTTAAGTGTCTTTTCTACAAGCTAAACACCTTACCTATTAGCTCTTGTACAGTATTTAAGGAATTCCTTAAATCAAGACATCAACATCTTTCTCCAATCACACGCCAACCCCCTTCACTGAACCCATACATTTTTCAAAAAAAGGCCCTTTATGCTTTCTCTATCTTGTTTCTCATATGAACAAAACTCAGTACATCAGTTAGGTTGCTGATGTACTGAGACCACTGCTTATCATGCTGACCAATATTGTCTTGTCCTCCGTCCTGTAACCATATCCGTCTGCTACATTGTTAGCTCTTTAAGATTAAGGCCATCTTTTTTTTTTTATATATTTGTATGCATAGGAATTATTGCAGCAGTAATAATAATGCTATTGATAGTAGTAACACTAATAATATTATTAATAATTGTTATTATTATAGACAAATCCTTGTTGCTTAAATCCTATTAAAATTATTGTGCTGTATATTGCAGGTAAACAACAGTTTCATTAATCTGCTTCACTACTTATACTGATTTATTTTACAAACAATAATATTGATAAAAGAAGTAATGCAATTTCAAGAATAAATGTTTTAGATATTTTTAAAGTCATAGTACTACATTTTGTTACTTTTCAATATTTATTATATGCTTGCACATTTTGCTCAAATGTGAGCAGGGGCAGATTCAGGGAGGAGGGGCAGTGGTGCCATCAAGACTTCTTTGCCTGTGAAAAGCTCTGATCTTCACCTCTGGTCTCTGCCACCATTCGCAGCCCTGTCCACCACACCCTCCTTTGTCAAATTTTAGATCTACTTCTGATGAGTAATCTCTTCAATTGGCTTTTCACACAAATACTTTTCACCTCTAGCTGCCTGCTTCAGGAGCTTCATGAATTGGATACTCCAGTCTCATCAAAATAATTGGCTACAAAATTGACTGATCAAATACTGCGTTGCTGCCTAATTAAATTCCCTCATGTAGTATGAATTCATATTCAGAATACAGCTTTTGTTATCATAGGGTCCCATTTTTCATTAATTTTAAGGCACTTACAGCAGACTATGGCTGCTAGCCAAACTCTTCTGTGTGTGTCTTGGTATCAAAGGGGAAATATCATATTATAAGAAATCTAAATTTTACTATCAAGTAGTTTTTTAGCCAAATGGTAACAAGAGGTTTTAAATGCAGTAGATGGGAGACGTAGTACTTGAGATGGTAGCTACATAGTAGGCACATCTACACATGACATTAATGTGACACAGTAAACCCCGACTCATATCATGCCCAAGTTTATTGTTCCTGGGTGCCATGCTTACACATGTCCCCAGGACCACAGCAGGCCTGGTCAGAGCAGCCCCAGCTCATAGGGAAACTGGGGAAGGAAGCAAGCCTGCCAGCCAGAGCTGCTCCAACCATGCTCAACATGCCACGAAGGGGATGGCTTGGACATGAGGGTGCTCCATAATGGGGCTAGCCGGCAGACAGCTCCCACACTGAAGCATCCTTGTGCCCCAGCCAGCCTTATCAGCATCTACATGTGTGTTGCTGTTCACTGAAGAACACAGCTGAAAGATTGTACTTGTGTTTAGAAGTACTGACCTACAGCAGAGTTAAATAGTTGCCAGTGGCCTAATAGACTCTCTACTAGATAGAGAGTCTAATAGACCATACTAATATACCATACTAGAAAGAGACCCTATTCTTAAAAAGATCTTCCCAGAGCCACCCATCCTAGCCTTCAAACAAGCACTGAATCTCACTAACCTCATCACCAGAACCAAACTTCCTCAAGCTCAGAACACACTTAAATGGATCCAGACCGTGCCATGACAAGAAATGAAAGACCTGCCAACACATCTCCACCACCCCCACTATTACTACACCCCACAACAGAGCCATCAGCATTCCCGTTTCTTTCAGCTGCCCCTCCAGAAATGTAATATATCTCATCCAATGCACCAAATGCCCTGATGGAAAATATCCAAATGCCCTGATGGAAAATAGACCAGACAACAACTGCGCACCAGAATGAATGCACACCGGAAATCTATCAAAGACAGGAATACCCAATTTCTTGTGGGGGCACATTTCTCACAAGAAAACCACTCTCTCTCCAATCTCTCAGTCCTGATCCTCAAAGGAAACTTACACAACACTTCCCAGAGATGAGCCTATGAACTCCACTTCATCAACCTCCTGGATACTAAAAATCATGGACGAAATATAGACATTGGATTTATGACACATTATAACCTGCCTGACATCTGACTCCCCAACTACCTCTCCATTATTCATCCCCCTTCTCTCCTCCCC
>NW_005842671.1:728826-740325 GCF_000455745.1 Alligator sinensis | reverse complement strand
AGCCTGTCACACACCCATTGACTCCTCAATCTACATTTTCACTGACTACCTGTCTTGTATGCATACCAGCCCAGCCTCTGGCTTCTTTACTTTTTGTTCCATCCAGGAAGAGCACACACCAACTGCTGAAACTTCCTTAGCCTGACGAAGGGTTTTGGAACCCAAAAGCTTGCTTAATAATTGTTTTCCAATTATTTAAGTTGGTCTAATAAAAGATATCAGATTCACCCAAAGAACCTTATCTGCCTATGTCCTTAGAACAACATGGTTACAACCTACACCCCTAATAGACTCTCAGCATTTACACATGTAGCTCTTCTATGGAGCTAATTAGTCAGCTCTGTGGTAAATATCTCATGTAGATGAGTCTAGTGTCATGTTAATAACATCACTTTTTTCAGTGTATGTCGCATGAAACAATGCTACATAAGAGAAGTGTTCCATTGACCCCTACTACAAACCCAATCATGTAGCCCAGATGGAGATATGTTTTATAATATTGTTGCTGCTGTTGTTATTACCATTATTTGTTTCAATACACTGTTTTGAAACCTAGTTTCTGAAGTTCGCTTTGGATTGTTACTACTGTTATTCTTAATAATCTGTTGGTTGAGTCAAAAGCTAAGGCTCCTTAAGGTTCCTAAAATGCAGTTTCCTTGATAGTTGACTCACCCTGGAATATGTCAAAGCAAGTAGTGAACAACCTAAGAGACTGGGAGTTGCCTAAAAGGATGAAATGGTTGAGAATGGATTAATACATGCTTCCTTTATTGAGTATATTGTTAATCAGGTTATAACCCCCAAGTCAACCAGGAAGATGACAAGATAATCAGGGGATATAGACTATAGATTAAAATGAAAAGGTAACTAAAATGAAAGAGAAAGGAATAGTAAGATTTTACTTAGTAGTGTGCACATATGTTAGTCTGTAACTGGATGGTTCAAGGAACAATCCTTGAGAGTAGTACATTTTCAGGGGAACTTTGGGTTTGTGTACCCTGGCATTTATTCCCCCTCCCCCCCCAAGTCATTAGGATTTTCTAACAAACTGACAATGAATAAAGGCTGTTGGTTTATATTTAAATCAAGCCTGTAGCAATGGGGATGGAAGAAGTGTTCCCGGAAGTTACAAGTGTCTAACAAACAACCACCGTTTACTTGATGCAATACTCAGTATGTCAGAGCAAACAGTTATTCCTGACATATTTTCATTAAATTTCTAGCATTGCATACTGCTGTGAACTCAAGTATGACTTTCTATGTACACTCGTTCCATCCTCCCTCATGGATGCATAGGACCTACTTAAATTGAAGCAGGCATGGGGTGGAGGCTACAGACTGCACACAAACCTATTATTTCAGGGACAGGATGTTCTGATTGAATGTCGCTGGATGGATTCAAGCAGGGAATACACTGCACATTTTTTATTGTAAAATCTTTGGCACAGTATTGATCTCTTAATCTCTATTCTTACAATTTTTAGCAAAATGAACTTTTGATTTCAGGTAAGATTTCCAGGTACTATTTTAATACTAATAATAGATCATTAATAAGTTTCTGTGCATTCCCCAGAGTGAGAAGGGGGAAAAAAAACATATCTAAAGAAATGATCTGGAGAAAACGGATCTGTGGATGTAGAAAATGCAATGTGTTCCTCATGGCATTGCTTCAGGGAGACACAGTTATGCACTGTCCATTTACAGAAATATACCTAAAGGCTCTGCCTCGCGTTTTTTATTATTGTGCTGAACTCCTTCTGTTTAAGTGACACATCTCCTTGACTTCCATTTAGAAAGCTTGATCTTATGTTGCTTTTTGATACAGAAATACATGTTCTTCATGAAAATGACAGATATGTAGAGGTTACAATGAGGAATATGTGACAGAGCTGAAAAATGGAACATCAATAAGAATATCATGATACTGTGATGTTTCATTTGTCTTCTCTGAAAAACTGTCTACATCAAGCTCTACATTCCTTACAATCCAGCCTGTCTATCTTTCTTTTCACAATGCAACTCACTGGACAGCAGTTGTCAAGGGCTAGAGGAGCTGCTTCTGAACTTTATTAAACTAAACATCTTTATGAGAGAGTACATTACAAAGATGGCAAAGGCAAAGAAGGTGGCTGGCAGAATACTTACTTGTGAGAAAAGTCCCCTATATTGCTTTGATTTCAAAGCTTTTACTAAGTAACACAGTACTAATGTAAGACTTCTTGGTACTAACAGAAGAGTTCTTCTTGCTATCAGCATGCATCTCATTACACTAAAAAGTGAACTACTGTTACAGAGGCAACACTTTAGCATACAAAGTGTTCTACATTTTTTAACTGATGTCATGGTGAGTCGTTTACTGAAATCTCATCTTAACATTGCTGTGCATGTGGGTTCAATCTTATTTGAATTGCCAAGTTCATTTTGCAAGATCTGAATGAGTGAGCAGAAGGTCACATACACCTGTGAATACGCAAGCTGTAGAGTTGTACATAGGATGCTTCATCTCAGTGGGTTTGTTGTTCCTCAGGGACAGGTATTTGTGGTGAGCTCTCAGTGGTCTGGCTCAGTCTAGTGAACTGATAAGATATGCTATGAGGTTTCTGGCTAACCTCTTTAAAAATCCTGCATTTTTTTTATCCTGTAGGGTAAAAAAATGCTACAGATTGGTAGGAATTTAAAACAGAGGCTGTTTACATCCACTTGGTAGACAAGAGACTTCATTAAAAAAAATTCTCATGAAGAAGGCATTCATCCAAACTTAAACAACAGGAGCAAACTTCCTTTTTATGGGGCCCAACTCCCCTGTAAATCTACTCACTTAACAAGACCTGAAGAGATGAATTAGAACAAGGCTCTAATCTTTTATTATAGCAGAAATTTCTAAATGAGCACTGACCTTTTCAGAGTTCTTGTTTTCACAAAGACATTTCTCAGGGTACTGAAATACATATACAGAGAAAATACCAGAGAAGCCAGAAAGAATGTAGTTAAGGTGGATATCACATCTGGATATGTCTACCCAACAAATAGAACAGTCAAAATGCCCATGGAATTATGATGGTCTTCTTGAAAATGTTGTCAAGTCTATGGGCTTTGTACCACAAAGTCTGAACTTGATGTCCTGAAAACTAGAAAGGACTTTGTAAGAACGGAAAAAGGGTTGCATAATCTCAATAAATCCCATGAAAGAAAGGATCAGATTCTCTCTCTCTCTGGCAGCAGTCTGTCACATCTATTGTAATCAGATCATGGAAGATGCAGGTATTGACATTAAAAAAAGTTGAAGCTCACTCTAAGAGAGGATACTGTCTACAGTGCTAATCCAAGAACATGAAATGGCTATAAAATATCTCTGCAATATGCTGTTCCGGAACACCCTCTTGTCTTCCTGATTTAGGTAAACAGCATTTTCTGACAAATCTAATTATTTAGCTCTTGCAGTAACAGATCCTTCTTTTGCTTCAATTTACCTCCAGAAGAGGGGATTGCCTAAATGATGCAGCATAATCTGTTGCTCATGAAAGATTCAGGTTATGCATGTATACACGAACTTTCATACATATGTGTTTATTTCCACCATGTCTGAGGTAACTGAATAGTAACTTTAACAAATGTCTGAGACAAAAAGAATTATTTGCAATTTCAGTACTTTCCTTGGAGGAAAGGTCTCAAGAAAAATACCTCTGATATTCCAGATGTTTTGCTTTTCTCACAAGACACTATGAATGTCCATATTTATATGTTGACACCAACATACATGGGAGATTGTAATGAATTTAAGACAGCAGAATTGCCCATTATTTTATTATTGGCTAAACAACACTTCCTTACCTTTTCAAAAAATAAGAAATCTTTTATTTTTAACACCATTTTAAGTTATTACCAAGATGCTACTTGCACTCTAGAAACTGGAGTTATGGCACGATAATTCTTTGTTGAAAATGGCAGTGTCCCAATAACATCAGGAGCGTGGAATCTTGTGAAATATTAAGAGTCCTAAGGTCATAGTCATGCCGGTTTCTGGTGAGACAGATGCATCTTGAAAATAATAGCAACTGGAATAGTAAAGCCAAGCAATCTGACAATACTACCATCTGCTGTCTGCCAGCATATACAATGTAACAGGAAAAAAATCACTCTTGGGTAGCTAAAAGAAGGAAAAGCAGTATTGGGATCTTTACGTATATATGCTTATTGGGAGACTTTTATATAATTTTAAGGTAGACCTCATTGTATTAATTTAGTGGGGAAAATAGTTAAAATATTGTGTGAAAATGCCAAGCTGAGTTTCTCTATTCATATTTCAGTCTTATTACTGTAAAATATAATGTTAAGCTACATTTCTTTAAAACAACATCACAGTCTAGAGCCCCAAATGAAATATAGTAGAGCTTTGGGGGAAAAAAAAGATTTGCTATTCTTTTCTTAAAAAACAAAAACAAAAAAAAGCAGTTTTTTTCCTTGCTTTCTTTCTTTCTTTTTAAAGTGTGGACTTCTTCTAGTCCCTGTGGACTTGATCCAAATTATTATCATAGGCACCTAAATAAGTCATCTCTCCCCTTCTTTTTCTAATGTCTGTCCACCCCAATCTACTATCTTTCAGTATTAATAGCAGGTGAGATACCAAGGGCAAGTTGCATTCAAGTGTGACAAATTTAAATAGAAAGTCAGCAAACAAATTGAACTGGTAGACCCTCAAGAGAAATACTTAGGCAGAAATTAGGTGCATAAATTACAAAAAAAAAAAAAAGAGAAAAATAAAAAGAAAAGAAAAGAAAGAACAATTCAAATCAACACTAATCCAGCATCTGCAAAACCACTGAAGCATGCTGAATCATTAGACATTTTTTTATTAATCCCCCAAAATACCATAAGAATCTAGACTTAGACTTCTCTATATGTTCAAAGTAATCTAGATCAGACATCAAAGGGCCTAACTACAGGTATAACAATGTAACAATGCCAGGGGCAGCTATGACACACACACAGAGACAGTGGCAACTTCTGCTGCTGCTGTGCTACTGGCGTGCTTGTGACGCTGTGGCGGCAGTGTTCCTTCACCAAATTTGTACATGGAGCAACTGCTCCATTTTTCCTGCCTTAGTTAAGATAATGAGCGTAACCTCCTTAGCTCCTTTGCTATCCGGACTGGACCTGGGAAGCATATAGATTATCAATCCATTAGTATCCACAGAGACCAACTAACTGGCACTATTTATAATGAGTTCAGCACATTAAGCTCAAAAGCTAAAGGTTAGGTTCCTACTTCTCAGGCCTAAAATTTTCAGGCCAAAATGAATCCCCCAACATTCTGCCCATTGCCCAATTGGATGCTTAAAACAGTGATCTGGATCTGGTCCTTCCTCTATTTGTCTCACAAGTATGTTTCTAGCTTTCTCCCATTCCAGTCAGGGAGAGACATGCCATATTTACTTGCATACCAGATGCACCTTTTTCCCCAAAGTCTGCCCTCCAAAATTGTAGCTGGTTCTTGAAAGAGTGAATGAGCTGGTGCAGGGTTGCTGCATGTAGTCTTCAGTATTTTGATGAGGCTTGTGGTGTGGAAACAACATTTTATGTGTTCTTTATATAAGGTTGTATATATATTTACAGTCAAGAAGTAACAGTCTTGCTACAATCCTCCAAAGGATCTAGGGCCTATACTCTATGATTCCAGGAGGACTTAATATATGTCACATACAGTGTGTCTACACATGCATTAGATCCGAGAACAGTTTACTCATGACTAAACTACTCGCAAGTAAATGCTCCCACTCGGGCTTTTACACATGTAAGAAACTGGAAGCAGATTTGCTGCTAATGGCAGCAAACTGCTCTCATTTCCTGAGGACCTGCAATGAGCCCCTACTGCCACCCGGGGGAGTTCTAGGGTCCCCCTGGGTGTTAGTCCAGGGGCTGGAAGGGAACACTGGGCCAGGAGACAGCTGTCTCTTCGTGGGTCCTGGGACATTATTCCCTGCCTCCGGGGGGCTGCCTGCTGCCTGGGTGGGGACAACGCCCCTTGCCCTGGCAGCAGAGAGCTGCCAGCCCCAGCTCCCTGATCTAGGCAAGGGACTTGGAAAGAGCTGCAGGGAGGGTCAGGTCTTAGCCCCTTGACTGGAACCTGCCCCACCCTTGCAACTTTTTCCAAGGCCTGAACCTCAATCACCTGATTGAGGTGTGGGGCTGGGACCTGTCCCTGATCATGACAGTTCTTGCCCCTGCTCTACAATTGCAGGGTGGGGTCTGCAGAGCCTGTTCCCTGCTCAGCTCTGTGATCATAGAGCTGCGTGGGGAACAGGCTTCCCAGTTCCAAGCAGAAGGGAGCTCCCAGCACCAGCTCTGCAACCGTGGGGCTGGTGCTAGGAGATCCTTATCTCCCAGTCCACGTCTTGTGACTGGAGCTCAGGCTGAGAAACAAGGATCTCCCAGCACCGGCCTCACTATCATGGAGCTGGCACTGGGAGATAAAGATCTCCTAGCCCCCACTCCTGAATTGTGATCTTGGAGCAGGGGGGCTTGGAGCTCCCTGCTGCTGGGGCAAGGGGACATAGTTCCTGACTGGGCTCTGGTTGTGGAGTCCGCCCCAGCCTCAGGCAACTCCCAGGGGCAGGGAGCAATTGCCTGCCCCCAGTGGCCAGCTGACCAGAAGCAGATTTGCTTCCAGTCAGGTGTCTACATGAGCAGCATCACTGCACAATTAGTAATCACAAGTAAATTTGCTACTTGCATTTGCAGGTAACAGATTTACTTGTGATTAGTGATGTTTACTTTGCAGTAAACATGTGCACATGTAGACTATGTAATTTATGCTACTTTGCACTAAAGCATCTTGTGTAGATGCATCCACAGTCAACCACGGCTCTGGAAGAAAATGTTTTCTACATTCTGACTTCCAAAAACAGGGTGTACATCTCATTTGGGAGCATGTGGTATTCAAGAAAATATGGTACTTCCCCCCCATTCTCTCAGTGGGTAGCCTTGGCATAGTCTTAACTGACCTCATCCTGATGAGTAAAAGGGGAAACATCCTATTCAGGTCCTCAGAGAGGAGACATTTACAAGAAGTGACATATCTAACTGGTGGACAGCAGCACTGACTTCTTAGTCATCTAATGACACTTAGATATTTAATAGGTAGAATAGGATCTAGCCCATCTAGATAACACCTAGTTTTGCATAATATCCCATATTGAATGGTATTCATTTGATCCCTCAAAAAGCAATGCATTTGCAAGATTATGATCTACAATAGATTATGTTAATGGTGCCAAAACAAGGAGTAGCCTATTTTTACAGTTTCAGAGTCTTTTCTCCCTTTCTTATTTGAAAAACTAATGGGAAATTCCAAGTACTCATAAACTGGAATTAGAATCAGTGCTATAACCAAAGTCACAAAACAGTCTTATTGATTTGATGATAAAAACACAATATGAGGTTGAAAAATCATGTACAAAACCATGTCTGCTGTTAATGGTCCACTTAATGAAGCCAAACTGAAAATAACACTTATACCAGACATATCAATCCTTCTGATAATCCCCAGCAGTGCTCTCATCTATGATGCTGGATTTAAATTTTCTAAAAGAAATAGCAGTGCTCAGTCCATAATACCTTACTGCAAAAATGTGCCTGCATAACTAAAGCATTATCAAGTGAATGTAAATGGTGTATGTTTCATTTTTCCTCAATAATCACATTTAGATACTTTTAGAAATGCCTTGCATTGCTTATTTTATTTAAAATCTCTTCAAAATTATTTTTAAATGTGTTTAGTATCTCTACCTCTTCCAGAGAGCCTTTCTGGCATATGTTATAGATAATACATATGAACATTTGCATACAGACTGCAGCACGTGTGATGAATATGGTTACAGGGCTCAGCAGAACTCTTTTAAGAACCAGGTATTTGAGTTTTGTAACCTAGACGTATAGGCTAGTTACACTTATCATGTGATAAGTACGCAGAAAGTGCTCTACAGTCATAACTGAACAGATGCTTATGACACATTGAGAGCTTATGCCCCACCAGACCATTATGGATCATCCCACAGACCTGAAGCAGAGCCAAGGAGAACCCTCCACGAGTAGTCACATCCCTGCAGGTGGCCAGCCCTGCCACCCGCACACTGAGGTAGCCCTAGAGCCAGGTATCCTACCACCTAGATCCCAGCATGATCCCCTCCCCCCTGCCACCCCCTCACCCCAAGCAGGAGCTAGTGTAGGCAGCTCACCTCTGCTGGGTCAAGATGTCAGGTGGCAGAACATTGAAACTGGGTCTGCATGAAGACCTTTGCAGCTCAGACACCACCAACATGTATCCGGCCCATGGTACCTGGTGTACAGCAAGACTTTTTGTCCCACAGCTACAGGGTCCTCGAGTAATAGGGTGAGGGAGGGAGGTCACTGAGCATCCAAACTGGCGTAAGCAGGTCCCTAGAGACTTCAGGACCAGGTTTGGCGTGGCCAGCTCCCTTTGTATAGCACTTTGAAGATAGTGGAAATTTCCAGCTTGGGGTGAAGGGTATTATCAGAACTGTGTGGTGTCTGCTCTAAGCTCCTGGAAAGTTCAAGGTTGTGGAGGTGGTCTGACCAGTAGAACCATGTTCACTGGAGCAGGGGCCACACCAAGCTGAAATGAGAGGGAGAGGCACATGCTGGAACCTGCACCTTCTCACATCCTCTGCTTCTTCCAGCCATCCACTCTTCCAGCCTACCTGTCACCCTTCCAGCCTGTTGCAGCCAGACCCTCAGCCATCAATGGATGCTGAGACCCCATGGACCCCACACTAGACCATAAATGACACCACCCTGTCCTCTTCTACCAGCCAAAGCTGGGCACACAATTGGGAGTATGGGGAGATGAGGGATCTTATCCCCATACAGGGTGAGAAATAGATCCACACCAGCTCCAGAAAGGGCACAACAACTGGGATATCTTCAAGAAGATTGACAAGCAAACATAGGTGCAGGACCACAACAGGGACTGATCACAGTGCTGCACTAAGAGCAAGGTGATGAGAAGTCAGTATCACTTCATGCTTGATGCCAACAAGAGGTCCAGGAGACAGAGGCAGACCATGTCCTTTTATGAGGAGCTGTCCCACTTCCTTACCAAGGACATTGTTGTTAACACTTCACACACTTATTGCACCAGAGGAGAGGGTGGAAGGAGGTGCTGGCATGACCCCTGCAGAGGGAGAGGAGACATAGGGAGGCTTCAGGTTAGCATGACAACTGGGTGCCCAGGAGCAAGTCGCCAAAGGCCACAGGGCACGAGCAGTCTCACAGGATGTGGGAGTGGGAGCTAAGGTGCACCTGCAGCTGGAAGTGTGCTCCCAGGACATCTTCTCACTCATGGCTGAGAGCATGGGCCATGATACACAGGAGGAGGAATAGAGATCTGATGCCATGGACATTGGGACCCAGAACCTGGAGTCTGGGCACATGCACTCCTCCTCATGGGAAAAAGGGCACCATGTAGAGCTGCTGACTGCACCCACACTCACAGGACCCAGGACACCATTCCCCACGCAGGGACCATGGTTGTTCCAAACCCACTCCTCTGACACCTCAATGTCCCCCTTCCAAAGGCACATAGCCTACCACCCCCACACACTTCCAGCACAGTGGCCTCTGAGCAAGCATGACCCACATGACTCATGGACAGCCCTCCCTCCACTTCTGGAGATAACTTGGACCCTGAGTATGTTGTGTAGTCCTGAATGGAATGGTTCACCCCTGCTCCATGAAGCCATGATACAGAGACCCTGGGGGAATGAGGGAGATGGGGAAGGAAGGGGGAGTTAGGGGAACTGCAGCTGCTACAGACCAGCGCCATGGTCACAGCCCTGTCTCAGGCAGTTCTAGCCTAGAAAGGGGTTGGTGTGGGGGACCATGGGGGGACAGTGAGGCATGGAGGGAAGATGAATTGCTCCATCCTCCTCACAGTGCAAGGTCCCAGGCTGGAAAGGATTCTGTCATTCAGCATTAAACTGAGAAGTGTCCCTGTCACCTCCCTTCTTCTCAATCCCCACCCTCCCATGGGGGTTGCTAAAGCACCAGGTATCCAGGTTGTAGCCATGTTGATCTAGAGGCAAAAGGAATCAACACTCATGGTAAAGGTGATATTTTTTTTTTAGAGCAACTAAATGTTTGCAAAATACCAAGCTCCCTTGGCCCCCCTCCCCTGCCCCCAGTCTCTGGCACTTAGCTGCCCATGTCCCATTCAATGGAATATAAGTCAACTTAATTGACATCTCCTTGCCCTGTCTCTCAGGGCCATGCTGAACTCCTGAGAGAAGTGAACCTCAATGCAGATGCAGCTGTCCGTGGAGAACAACCTCCTTCTCCCCCAAAGCAGGCACAGACAGGCACTAAAAGCACTTATTGAGCTCTGAAGGCAAACTCTAAAAAGCAGTTACATCTGCAGGTGCATATTGCCCTGTCATGGCTGGCAACACAGCAGGCACAGTTGGCAGAGAGCCCCTGCAGTCAGGGACAGGAGATAACATGCAGCTATATATGAGAACCACAATATTAGAAACAAGAACATTTCCCCCTTGTAAAAGACATCCAGTTCTTCCTCCCTCCTTCCCTTACAGTTCACCCCTCTCTGCCTGTCTAAGACAGGGACAGATGTGATGGCAGGAGTCCTGTATGGGGACCATTATCTCCGCCACTCAGTTCTCACTGCCAGGGTGAATCCTGGGTTGTACACATGGAGAGGCTGACAAGTGGTACATCAGCACTTCCCCCCATCTCCTCTGATTCAATCTCTGGGAAAAGTCCATGGGTGCCAGGTGACTCCAAGTTTCATGACACAGACACTCACTGTACCAACCACACCAATCCCCCCTCCTGAAATCATGGCCCCATCCCAGCCCCCCACCACCCCTGAAAGCAAAGCAACCCCTCCTTTCACCCCTTCTGGAGTATTCTTAGTAGAAGAATGGTGCTGGAAACCCAAGGGCAGTGCATGGCATGGCTCTTTTTAGGCAGGGCTCTTTTTAGGCAGCTGGGGTCACTTTTTTGCGGGGGTCAGGTCATGGGCAGAACAGTGCATCAATAGCACTGAAAATCACAAACTCTTCCTGGGATGTCAAGAGCAGAGGCACAGGTACAACTTGAGACAGATTCTCACACTGAATGGCAAGCCAGGTTTCCCCCAGTAGAACGCCAAAGCAAGGATGTGGCCATAAGATTATGCATAAACTTCAAAAAGTTAATGAAGTCACTGCCTTCAATGCCTTACTAATGCCTCACATTGAGGAGATGCTGAAATGAACTGGATAGGTGAAATTCATATCCTCATTTGACTTCACAAAGGGGTATTGTGGGGTCAAATGAGGCAATTAAGACCTACAAGTGCCCATAAACAAACAAACAAAAAAAAAAACCCAGCTGGGTTCCTTCCTAGGACTGGCCAACTATTATGGAAAGTTTGTATCTTGGTTCTCCAAATTGTCAGCACCCTTGAATTATTTGACAAAGGGAAAG